>NC_051447.1:3734439-3821418 GCF_001649575.2 Kryptolebias marmoratus | reverse complement strand
GTCTAGACCCCTCAGATCTTCTGGTTCTGGACTGCTCTGCATCCCCAGAACCAGAACTAAACGAGGAGAAGCAGCTTTCAGTTTCTATGCACCACAAATTTGGAACAAACTTCCAGAAAACTGTAAAACAGCTGAAACACTGGGTGCCTTTAAATCTCAACTTAAAGCCCACCTGTTTAGAGTTGCTTATGGCTAAATTAGGGTTAGAGTGCGGGTTTTTGATGTCTTCGATGTTTTTCTCTTTCTTACTGTTTATTCATTGTCACATGCTGTTTTTATTTTGTTTTTTAATTATGTAAAGCTCCTTGAAATGCCTTGGTGCTGAAATGTGCTATACAAATAAAATTTGATTGATTGATTGAACAGAGGAACAAATGGTTACATAATTGTTTGCCACCATAAGAGACGGGTGATAACAAACAGTGTAAACTCTGGGACCGTACTGAAGTCTTATCTGGACCCAGATCAGTTGCCAAATATCATTAGAATGTGTTTATTATATTTTTAAAATGTATTCATAGCTTTTCACATGTGCACAGTTCTTCGTATTTATTCATTCATTTAAACAGTTGCATATTTTCCCGTGTTACGGTAATCCCACTGCTGTAGACCCTCGAACTGAATGCTGCGGTTTAAAAATGGAGCGTTTTTGAACGCCTGGGCATCGAGAAGATCCAACGTTTTGTGCACACGAACACAGAGAAGCCTGTCGCAACCTACTGCTTTAGATTCGCGCAGTTTAAGGTGAGAGAAATGAACTGTTTATCTGACATCTAAATTTTTAACACGGAAGAAGCTTCAAACGTGTGAAAGAGTTCAAACCTGCAGCTGTTTGTCCTCCTAAACTCCTGGTTGTATTGTGTGTTCCCTTCTAGTTCGGCTGTCTTTTAAAGTATAATTTGCTTTTTTTTAAAATGATGAATCATCTTCTTATCTGTTCTTGTTTTTACTGTTCAAAGATTCTCTTTCTGATCCCCTTCATCATCTCTCCTCCTTCACGTTACATCTGTTTGTTTTCTTTTTCTCATTGTTCTCTTGTTTCCCACCTTTCTTCCTAACGGCCTCGCTCATTAATGTCCTCTCCTCCCTCTTTTGTGCAAACAGTGTGAAGACCTCCTCCTCCTCCTCCTCCTGTTGCTGACGTTAGTGGGAATAAAGAGCTGAAGTCCTGAAACAGACCAGAGAGCAGCAAGGGGAGGGGGAGAGTGTTAGGAAATGATTTCAGTCCATAAACCTCTGAGGGGAATTTCATTTTCCTGTGAATTTCAAACGAAAAAAAAAAAACAAAACAAAACAAACCCATCAGCAGCTCATTCCTCCCTTCAGTTTCCATCTCTGGATCATTACTCTTTTGAGACTCAAACATGTAAATATTTTGACTCTAAACTGACAAAAACAAGATTTCTCGACATTTTAGGATGTTTTCCTTCAGTAAAAATTAGCTCAGCGTCGGATTGTGGTGACGGTGTGTTACTTTAAACAAAAATGTGGTTTTTTTTTACGTTCAGTAAAAAACGTCTCCAGTTAGAAATCTGTCTGTCATGTTCAGTTTAACCTAACTGTTTTAAAGTTTTATTACCAACCAGGAAACAAGCCATCATCTTTTTTGGTGTCTTGTTTTTGTTTCTCTGTTTGCACATGACTGATTAAATGGACGAAATAACAAAAACTGCAAAACAATCCTCTCTGACGCCAACAAAGTGTGATAAAACATGAAAACAAGGTAAGAATGAGGCCAGTCGGTGGTTTTAAGTTGTTAGATAAGCATGAATGTGCAGGAAAGTGAGCGTATTCAGGAATGTTGTAACCATGAACTGTTTCTTTTTTGGTTTTGTTTTTAAATTTTGGACCTTGAACAAAGTGTGGCTCAAAACGGCAACAGGAAATGAAATTCTGTTGAGGAGCGAAGGCCAACGTTGTGCCAAAAATACCTTGATATTTTCCCCGGAGGGCAGAATGTTGTGTGTGAAGACCGTACAGTCGGGATGGGAGTTTGATTTTTCCAGGAGGATCCTAACATCATTGCATGCCACAGATCTGATGTGAGAGATTTTTGTGTTTATTTAGCCGTGGTGGCCATACCGAGTCAGTCTGACTCCAAACGTTAATCCAGGTGTCACTGAACGCCACCCAGCAACGCAAACGAACCACAGGATGAAAGTCAGTTTATTTGTAGACATGAAGTCCGTCCGGATCCTGCATGCAAGATGCAGGGAGGAGAGAAGACACGAAGCTGCAGCCGAGGGCAAATCTTCGAAGCATTGCACCACCTGTCACTTTTCTTTCTGCAGTTATAGCAGAAATAACAACAGACAGAGTTTATTTATGTGAGTGGAGCTGATGTTGTGTTTTCGCATCAAATCAGGGTTTTAATAAAACAGAGAAATGACATTAGAAGTTACTTCTCGAGTAAAAACAAAAACCTAAAATATGCAAACGAGAGCAGCTTTATTGTAAATTCAACCACAGTAAAATGCAGAGTATGTTTGTAGGAGAGAATGAAACAGACATCATGACAGCACCTAACAGCATTTCACAAACGGCCACAGAAAGGAACCAGTTCCCGTGAAAGGTGAACTTGCAGAGAAATGCGAACAGGAAATGTTGAAATACCCTTGAAAGAGTCTGTGTGAAGTAAGAAATGTGCTGAAGCAAAACAACAACAACCACTTTAATTTCTGATTCCTTTTTTTTGATAACCAATGCTTTTAAATTTAGAAATTACACCTCAACTTTGTGCTGATCAGAACAACAGAAATAAAGTTTTTTAAGACTCAGGCCTGCAAACCAGTTTGCTCCTTTTCTTTGCTGAATGGATAAATCTGCTAATTTTTCCTCAGAAACAGTGATGTCATCGACATAGAAGGAAACTTGAAAACAGAAATGATTCGACAACGACTTCTTTTCAGGCTTCTGTTAAAGAAAGAGGAACCTGTAGCTTCTGTGGTGTTAAACACTAATTTTATAGATTTCTGTAAGATCTGAACGCTCTGAAACTTGGAAGTTTCCACAGTTATTGTCGGTTCTGTAACTGAATCCTGCATGGTGTTATCCTGCAGCTCCCAGATTATTCTGTGTTTTCCCAGCAGGTTAGAGTTTCTATCTCTGTGCCGAATGAAAACAGCCCGGATGAGTGGAGGCAGCCAGAACAACAGGAGCTGAAACCATCAGAGAAATCACCTGCAGAGGCTGGAAACGTCCAACTACCAGAAATATTTTTCCGTTGTTGTTGATCTGCAGCGACGCCCTGCAGCGCAGAATGTGTGTCCACAAAGAGACAACGCTGGCTACATTTAAAACAGAAACCGAAGAAACACTCTAAGTTACGTCCTTACAGCTGGTGAAGGCCAAATGTAATGGATGCCTGCAGCTTTCCTGATGTTTGGGCTGATAGGTGTTGCGCTCGTATTGTTTATAATTCAGGAAACAGAAACAAACGCAGGTTGTCTGGATAAGAGCGCTACAGGTGAGATGGCGAGAAACTGACTGGATTTACAAGCTAACAGCTAATCCAAGCCCAAAGTGAATTCCTGCCATCTTAGAACAACTCCAATCTCAAAAAGGTCATAGTTGTTATTGCTAATGGTAATTTACAGTTTGTTGCAACAATTTACCAACAAACAGTCATTTCCATGAGATTCAGTGGGTATTTGCTGATGCAAATAGCAGCAACAGCTAGCTGTAGCCCTTTTGGTGCAGCCTGGAGGACTTCCTGCAGGATTATCATCTAATAAAAAAAGATTTGTAATTTAGTGTTCACGTAAGGTGATTGATTAGTGATAATTTCAGCTGTTAGCTCATCAATCCAGTCAGAATTAAACTTAATTTCTTCAAACTGAGGTTCTACAAAGAGCTATCTACAACAGGTAGGACATCATTTGTTCATAATCTTACCACAGAAACCTACTTAACCAGATCTGAACCTCCTTTAATGGTCACTGGGTGCCCTCTAAGACTTCATATTCTGGATATCCTGGACTGGTTGTCCTTTAAATATGTCTGAAACTAACATCTTGTTGCTATTTAAACACTTCTTGTGTCTCTTCCAGGACATGGAAATCCCTTAACTGTCTCCTGGAGTAAAAAGAAAAGAAGCCAAACTTTGTAGCAATTGTGCAAAACAGATTTTTTTTTTCACCAGCAGTTTTAAGTTACTGACTCTTTTATGTGTGTGTCGCCTGCCAGCCAATCAGAGAGCAGCATGTGTGGTACGTGTGACAACGCAAGGCATGCACGGCGGAGAGAGCGGCGGCACTTGAAAAGCTCTCGCACGCTGTTCTATACAGGATCCAAACAATGCAGAATACATCAGTGAGTCACGGCAGCTCGGCGTCCTCACTCGGCCTCTGGCTCCCGCTCGTCCTGCGGAGGACACGCCGGCTCCCGGGGTTCACAGCAGGACACGTGAAGAAGAATATATGACATAACACCTTGGAAGGGTGAGTGAATACCTATGCCAAAATTGAATTCAGGTGTTCCAACCTCTTCCACGGCCACAGGTGTGTAAAATCAAGCACCTAGGCATGCAAACTGGTTCTACAACCATTTGTGAAAGTATGAGTCGCTCTTGGGAGCTCAGTGAATTCCAGCGTGGTGACAGTTATGAAATGTCCTCTCTACTCAATATTCTGCAATCAGCTATTAGTGGTTTTATAACAAAGTGGAAGCAATTGGGAATGACAGCATGAAGTGGTTGACCATGTAAATCCACAAAGGAGCTCAGAGGTCACCAACGTTTTGCAGAGTCAAACATCTCCAGACTCCATGAGGCCTTCAGATCAGCTCAGGAACAGAGAGTAGAGAGATTCATGGTATGGGTTTCCATGGCAGCAGCTGATCCAAGCCTTCCATCACCAAGAGCAAAGAGTTGGCTGCATTGGAGTAAAAACCACCGCCACTGGACTCTAGATCAGTGGTTCCCAAATTTTTCAGCTTCCGACCCATAAAATAACAGTGACAAAGGTGTGTGACCCCATCTGTTGGCTGTTTAAATATCCAAAAGTGCTGATGAGCCGATTAAATAAGGGCATAATGACAACACAAACAGTCTTAGCATCCATTTAGCTGTATTTCAATTCTCTGTAACAATTATGGTGCAAATATATAATTAAAAACTGGGGTTTTAATTGTAACTTGATATTTGGAGATTATCTAAGGACCCCTAGTGGTCTTGGGTGACCCACATTGGGGTTCTGACCCCAATTTTGCTCTAGAGCAGTGGAGATATGTCCTCTGGAGGGACGAGTCTCCTGTCTGACAATCTGCTGGACGGTTCTTGTCTGACTGCATTGAGCCGAGTGTAAAGTTTGGTGGAGGGAGGATCATGGTGTGGGGTTGTTTTTCAGGAGTTTTTCAGCACACCAAGAGATTATGGACAACTTCATGCTCCTTTCTTTGTAGGAACAGTTTGGGGACAGCCACTTCCTGTTCCAACATGGCTAAGCATCAATGCAAAAACCAAGGTCCACAAAGACACGGATGAGGAAGAACTTGACCGGCCTGCACAAAACCCTGACCTTGACCCAACAGAACATCTTTAGGATGAATCAGAGCAGAGACTGAGAGCCTTCTGTCCAACATCAGGGTCTGAAGAATAGTCCAAATCTCCCATAAACTCTTCTCAACCTGTGGAAAGCCTTCCCAGAAGAGCTGAAGCTGTTATAGAAGCAGAGTGGGCCAACATCAGATTAAACCTTACAGATTAAGAACAGGATGTCACTCAAGTTCATGTGAATATGAAACCAACCCGACTGAGCCCTCTTTATTGTTGAGTCTGAGCTGCATTCGTGTGAGCAGAGTCTCCACCGCGGCACGCCTCCCGTTCTGAACCGTTGGTGGAGTTTTGGCCGGGACTCGCTGTTCAGTCGCCAGAGATTGAATGGAATCTGGTGCAGGAACGGCAGCAAACATGCAACGAAGAAGTCAGCTCGGGTCGAAGGAAGGTTTGCAGGAAAACATTAAGCTTGACACAACAATGCAGAGAGTTTTAAAGATAGTTTAACTGAAATAAACCCAACAGGGTGAGTCAAATGTTGACCTGAACAGGAGAGAAGAGGTAGAAACCTGAAAACAACAGCTCAGGGAAGAGTTTTAAAATTGATTGTCTATTTGCAATAGGTAGGATATTAATTGTTCAGTGCCTTTCTGCAGAACCCAACCTCGGAAGATCTGAACTGCTCCTTTAAGTGGTTTTAAAAAGTAAGAAAGATTAAATCTGCATTCATAAAACTTCAAATAATGAAAGACTTTTCTAACAGCTTCTAGGACTGAATCTGATATTAAAAAACAACCAAAAACTTTTATTTAAATCTACTTTTAGAACTCATAGCGTCAGATAAATTATTACTTTCTTTTTGTTTCATTCAAAAAGGCCAAATAAAACCGAGTTTGACAGTTTTTCTCTCACATTGCTTCTGTAAAAGTTTAAAGAAAGGCAGCTGTTTTGCAGAACATGTGTTTTTCCTCCTGTTTTGGCTGAAAAAGCAGAAAAGATCAGCAGGTTCTTCCTCTTCCCAGACTTCCTGCATGTTTGGACCTAATTATTCTGCCCTGAACCCTGAACTGTCAGCTTCAGCCAAACCGCCACGGCTGGCAGAAAGAGACCTCAGTCTGTTTCTCTGCAGACGCCCCATTCCTCACATTCCACTGCTATATCAGTTCTGCAGAACAGATACCTTCTTGGTAATTTGTTATTTGAATGTTAAAATATGTCACACTCCTTTGACTGGGAGCTGCAGAACAGTGAGTCACCATGGGATTGCTGTATGAACCTCTCTGATATGAGAACTGATTGTTTTCTGGACAGGTGAGGTGGTGAATAAACTGCACGAGCATCAGGTTTGTGTGGAACGTCCACGCCGTGCTGATCTCACCTCATGCACGCATTAAGATCTCTACAGAAATCTGAGCCGCTGAGTGCTGCTGCAGCTGATCTCATTCCCAATAAATCAAACCTCCATCGAGAAGCCCGAGAGGAGTAACTTCTCCAGCTTCTTCCTGCATCAGATCAGAGTAGAGGCTGCAAACTTTACCATCTCTCCTTTGAAATAAAACAAATATAGAGCCAAGAAAACTACCTGACTGTTAAAACTAACATAAAACAATTCATTAAACTTCATTTATATAAAGGTAAATGTTAAAATCCATCATGGAATCCAAATGTAACACAATCAAGCAAAGGATGTGTGAATTACCTTTTATTAAATTGCCTTATTTCATTAAAAACTATCAATAAATGAGTGCAAATTCAGATTCTAACTTACAAATTAGGAATTCTGAGCATAAATTCTGTTTTAATCTGTGTGAACAATGTGAATTTAAAATTAATTTGTCGTATTTTTGGACCCGCTGGAGTCAGCAGCTCATCTGTCCTGAACCATATCAAACATGATACGTGTTTTAATGTGTGAACACATGAACGATCAGCTGTTTCACATGAACAGAAGGGGAAATGACGTTCTGTGGGAACAGGAAATAAAAAAAGAAATCCAGCTAAAACAGAAACTCAAGGGGAAAACACCTGAAAATAAAACTCCTGCAGAAATAAACTGAAACAAAAGCAAAACTTTTCAAAATCGCCACCAAGAAAGAGCAGCTCTGAGTTGTTTCGTGTTTTCTCTGTTTCTAATCACCGCCTCAGTGACGAGAGACATCTGAGAAGATATTTTTATATTGCACCAGTTAAAAGAAATGTTTATTTTTTGCTCCTCATTCTTGCTTTGTTGATCCTTATTCCTGCATCATTTTATCACCCCCTCCCCACAGGGCCGGTCCATTATCTAACGCCGATGACTCAGTCCGCTGTCACAACGCGCAGGTCATCACTATCCTCCGTTGGCGAGCGTGTGAGTGAGCGTGTGGGGGTATGGGTTTCATGTTACTCACTCATGAGGAGGAGGAAGAGGAGGAGGAGGAGGAGTGTGGGAGTTACAGCAGTGGAGCAGGACGAGGATCAGAGCACAACCAACATCTCCTCCAGCTGAAACATGGATTAGACGAGCAGCTCCTCAGTCTTAGCTGCGGTTCGGTTTTATTTTCTGTCCAGATTCCTTACAGACTCGAGATCAGATCCGGCTCCAAGAAACAGCAAACCTGAACATCTGTGAAGCTCTTTCGTGCAAACTGAATAAAGCATGAAGTAGTTTTAGAGAAACAAAAAAGTAAAAGACAGGAACAAAACAATAAAAGAATAAAAACTTCAATCCAAGTAAGGGAGTGAAAAGCAACTACAGATGGGGGGAAAACTAAAATTTGTGTGGATGTGCAGAGGAGGGACAGTGGGTATGTTGGTAGGAGGATAAAAGACAAAGAGGACAGATATGGATGCAGTTAAAGAGGACATGGAGGGAGTTGGAGTGAGGACAGAGGACACAGAAGACATTTAGACGGAACCAGAAAATCAGAAAAGTCTCGGCTGCGTCCAGCTGTCCTCACCTGCTGCTTCCAGTCCTCTCTTTGTCTGCAGATCTGATCCACGTCATGTTCCAGCCTTTTTCAGCCTGCTGTCTTTCCCTTTTTGTTTGTCTGATGAGTTCCTTTCTGTCCAGGTACTCAGAAAACATCAGTTGTCATGAGTCCATTTTTCTCATGACTCATGCATTGATTATGAGACAACAGGGGCCGACTGGAGGGGGGCATCGGTTCATTTCCTGTCTTCTTGAGGTAAATCTCGAAGAAACAGCTGAACATTCGGGTCCTGCGGTTTCTGGGCTGTAGAACTCCAGTCAGAGCCTCTGGGGTGACCTGACCCATCAGGATCCCGGACCTGTTCCTGGTGCTTCTGCTCAGGAACAGGTCCGTATCAGAACCACTGCAGGAGAAACAAAAAGTGCTAACTGCCTCCGGTAAAAAAACAACAAAATGTCTCAGGCGTTTCCATCCATGAGTGACTGAAGTGACACAACAGAACCAGTCCTGGGTTTTAGAGAACCCATCAAGACGGTTGACTTCACCATGATGGGTGGAGGTTTGTATCGTTAGGTGATTTGTTAGTACAGATAATCTCAGGTAAATGCCAGGATGACTGGATCTGAGGTTTGATACGTACGGGTACGCTGCACCTCACACCAAAACTTTAGCGTCCTGAAGCTGTCAGAACCTCATGATTCAGGGTGGAGGTGTGTTTGAGTCTGATTCAGGACTCCAGGGTGACCCAACCGTCAGGAGGGCGCACCGTGCTCGGGAGCCCCCCAGGAAGTCCGAAACCGTTTTACTACTTCCTCTAAAATTGGGCTCAGGGCCCCGCTGTGGGTCATAAAACTCCATGTGTGGGATGTAAGGAGAAATTTCCCTCCTTTAACAGGATTTCATTGCCTGCAAGACGTGGAATGGGGGATTCTCTACCGGTTCTAAACGTTTCGGCTGTCAGAAACTGACATTTTGTTTCTGCCACATGCAAACTGTGAAATGGAAAATCTTCAGATAAAGTCAGATGATGAGTCAGTGAAATAAAGTCTCGAGCTCATCTCGTCTTAATGACGAGAGTAGGAGGCGTCTTTGCAAAAATCCAACAAAGCCGTGTTTTTAACCTAACTGGTTAAAGCCTCCATCTTCCAGACTTTTCCTTTTGTTATTTTTTTTTCGGCTCATCGTTCGTTACGTCCCCAGGTTTCACTGAGTCATGTGACCTTTCTTTTCCCACAGCCACGGAAGCTGCAGGCGGTGGGAAACCGGGCGGGGCGTCCCCTCTGAAGTTTCTGTCCTCTTCATCATCAGATCCTGCCGCTGCTGCCGAGGTGTTTCTGGTTTTCTGCTTCCAGCCACAGAGACAGAAAACTACAGACTGCCTCCTCTCTCATTCTGCAGACGTGATGAGAAATGACATTTTCCCAGAGAAACCAGCAGGTCATCAGTGGTGGCTTTAACTTTCTGTTGGACAAAGAGACTGAAATAAAAACGACTGATTCTGTTTTTAACAAGATATTTTAAATTTTGACAGTGAAAAATGCTTCCATGAACAGAAATCCATGTATTAACATTTTCTGATTAGCTGCCAACAGAACCCTGATTTTAAAAACTGAGCTCAAACTGCTGTAGGTTCCATGTTCTCGACTGGTTCTTTATTTCCCTTCCATCCTGGCAGAAATGTGCTGCAGTTTTTATTCATTTTTCTTCACGTTCTTATCATCGTCGTCTCTGCAGACATGTCAGTTTAATCCAGCCGGAGGCTCCTCAGGACATTTTATCAGGTTCTCCAGATTGAACCTTACCTGTTGGTTCTCACCTTCAGTTATTTTTCATAATATTTTACTGGCACTAAATCTAGTTTGTGTCACGGCTGGAGCTGTGTTTGTTATTTAGCCCAATAAAATTCAGGCATGAATTTTATTTACCTTTATAATAATTTATTATCACCTGTCTGTCTGAGACCAAAACATCTCAGGAGTTAATTAATCATTAGATGTATGTTAGAAACATGAAGACATGACATGACATGAAGATTTGCATCAAATCAACATTTATGCATGCCGGCTGACAAATTAGCCCTGAAAGCATAAACAGCTCTTTTGCTAAATATCTAATTTAGACAGAGCAATGAAGAAAACTAATAATAGAATAAAACTGTTTATTTTAGTGTTTCCTGTTGATTTAACCTGCCCGTGGATGCCCTGCAGCTTGTAAGTTTAACCCAGGTTGTGAAGGTCGTTGCCTAATTTGACCCAAAACTTCGTTCCTGGTTGAGCGTCCTGTCAGCTCGTTAACTCGTGTTCAGAGAACCGAAAGTCTCTGCCCTGCAGCAGGAACCGTGTTTATCGTTTGTTCCTTCCAGATACCTGGAAACACGCCCTTCGCTGCTCCGTCATGTGACCCTGGAGCTGCTGCTGCAGAGGGTTTGTTTACTTTTCCTGCTGAAACGCATCGACAGGCTGGCCAGGCCTCTCTCTTTCCCTGGAATCATGCAAATCAGGTCCAGGGGAATAAAGTGACCTTTTTCTCTTTCTGTGGCTCTCGTGCAGCTCTGTTCTGTTCCCGTTCACCTCCTTCCTCCCCCCTCTGCTCCTCCTCCTCCCTCAGGAATGTGTGGCACTCTCAAGGTGATATCAGGCAACGGCTCGGATCAACAGGAACAGCACGGCCTCATTCAGGCTCTCAGCTGTGAGAAACACAACCTGCATGAAGACAAGGAGGAAGTCGAGCAGCAAATGGGTTTATCTGCAACAAAAACTAAAAGTTTAAAGATTACAGATGAGGCAGAGGCTGCAGCAAGTGGGAAAGAACAAAAATGAGGTTGTTTTATCTTCCGGGGAGCAGAAATGTGATTGAGCATGACATTTCTTAGGTTTATCTTTTTTACAATAAGGTCCATATCTTTGTCAGTTTGCTGCGTTTCCCTTGAAGATAAATTAATCTTTATATTTGAGCAAGTTTTCATCATTTTGTCACTATCTTTCAGCGAGGTAGAACTTTTCTCACACTCTGTTCTCAGTAACATCTTGTTCACGGCAGATTTATGTCACCCAGGAAGTGACTTTCTTTGTAAAAGCTGTCATCATCCACCATAAATCTTTAAAAACGACATTTCATAGAGTGTTTAGATCAAACATATCTGCATCAGCGTGTGCCTTACTGTCTATCAGCTTTTTCATTAAATTCTTAGTAAAACACTTAATCACAAATCGGTTAAAAACACTTTTTTCATTTAAAATAAGAAGATAATGCAGGAATAATGGTTAAAATGGACTCCATGTTGAATGTTACCTCACATCAGGTACCTGACATCGGCACTCAGGTCATCAGCAGGTTGGATTCAGGCTCTTCAGGCTGATGAGTTAAAAGTAGAAGAATGAAGAATATCTGCTTTATTCTGAGGCCAATCAGTTTAGTTCATGTCTGCAGTTCAGTTCAGGACCAGTAAAAAAACTTGTTTGTTGGGATGGAGAGCCTGAGCATGGATGGATGAATGGATGAATGGATGGTGTGAGATAACTCATGCTTTAAAGATAAACTCATCTTAGCTGGGAAAAAAGACTCCCAATAACCCCGCTGGGCAGCAGAAGTCAGCAGGTTTTTCTTGCACACATTTATTGAGTTATTTTTAGTTTGTTTCCAGGTTGATGAGCGAGTCCTCTGAGCTGCTAACAGGACAAAAAAACAAAAAAACCCAAACAAAAACCAGATGGATAAACTCAGGATTCAGTAACCTGCAGCCTGTCAGCAGGAGAGCAGCAGCAGAAGCTGCTGAGACAGAGAAATGAGAGCAAAAAAACAGGGAGGTGACGAATCCGACAGCCTGCCCGAGAGCAGAAAATGGGCTAAAAGTCAGCGAGTGATTCCGGTAAGGAGGAGCAGAGGAGAGCAGGACAACAGCATGACTCAGCATCTTCACTCTGCTCACACACTGCAGCCTTACAGGAAGAAACAACCCATCTGTGTTTGTCAGTTTGAAATGAAATGTGTCGACTCAGTGAGTCTCAAAGGAGGGACAGTGCATTGTTCTTTATTGCAACAAATTAAAGTTGAAGCACATGAAAACATGAACATCTTGAGGCTGAGGCCGAGGTGACAGAAAAGGCCGAACAGTTTGTTTTCCCCCCTGTCTTCTCGCAGACGGCTGTCAGCTCGAGTCAGAAGGAAATCTGCATCAGTAGTTTCAGAAAAGTGATGCCATGCAGTTTAAAGCTTTAATAAAGAGCTTTACTGTAAATTTAGTCCCCAGAGCTAAAAGTGCATCCTGTGAGTAAACGACACGTCACTGCGGAGTAAACAGGACTGTCTTATTTTACACCCAGGACCAGGAGGAGACTGAGACCAGTCTGAGGTGGTCAGACACGTGAGTCAAGCCTGTCTGTCTGACAGTCTGTCTGTCTGACTGACTCATCTACCAACCTGCAGCTGATAGTGGCCTCACTGCGCCCCCTGCTGGTCAGAAACTGAACTGATGCTTGTTCCTGGAGTGATGCTTTGCTGCCACCTGCTGGTCGCCTGTGCAGCTGCTCCTAAAAGTACAACACAAATATGAGCTGACTGTCTTTGTTTTACCTTTAAAAAAGCCTTAAAGTGCTCAGTTTCATATCCCTCAGCAGCCACTGTTTGTTTGTTTGTTAACCAGCTTCAGGAAACTGACATCAGATGTTTATTTCATTGTAAAATTATGCTTTTTTAAACCAAACCACAACACGTTTTCTGCATCTACTTCACCACAAGGCCTTTGTGACGTCCTCACTGATGCTATCAGTCCATCCTTTAGTTTCTTTTGTTAACCTCTTTTTGTCCATTTTTATTCCTGTTTGCAAGATTTCTTCCCTGTCAGGTTTCAGAGTTGCGGTTGCACATTCAACCGATTACTGTACAGTTATATTAATTCAACTAATCAGCCTGAAAGTGTTTGTTTGTGCGAACAACAGTCGGTCGAAGCAGGCTGCCTCTGATAGTAATAAAAACTACGAAAAGGGTTCCCAAAGCGACTCGATGTACGGATCAGATCCTTGCCACTTTCTGCCAGGATGCTCTTTAAAGGGGACTCTATCCTTTCTGGTTTCGCAGTAAAATGACCTGAAACCAGCAGGTTCTTTCAGCACCTGTGCCGTTTTATTGTTGTTAAACTCAGACAGGCTGCATCAATTAAAATGTGACTGACTGGGCTTTACTTCAAGGGATAGTTCAGATATTTGGACTTGGGGTTCTGTAGTTTAATATCTTACATGTTATAGTTTTAAAGACTTCAGTTTGGAGAAGTAGTTTAATTTAGACCAGACTGATGAACTAACAGCTGTACGACCAAGGACTAAAGTGGATAATTATCGACAATTTCATCCAAATGCTAAATTATAAACCTTCTCTTTGCTGCTGATCCCACATCTATGGGTTGTTTCAGCAAAAATGTCATGAGGTGTAGCTGCTGCTATTGACAAACAACCACAAAATAAAGTTCAAACAAAAAACTGAAGCCAAAGAGCTGTCTCCATCAGGTAAGATACTGATGGTTTCTAACGTTTCCACGAAGCCTAACTTGACTGAATTGGAATAAATGAGTTTTTTTCAGGGGGTCTAAATTGGGTTGAATTGGTCTAAAAGGAGCTTAAACTGATTCTGATGCCTGAAAATTAAAACGGTTAAGAAACAGTCATGAAAACACGACTCAGCAGCTTCCTGTAGAAACACACACACACACACACACAGAAAAACACTTCCCGGAAACAGAGAGGAGGAGGAGGTGATGCTCGTCTCCTCCCAGCTCTTCCCGGCAGTCAGACCCCTCACGAGATGCAGCGCACCACTGCAGCGGAGCGAGCTGATTGGCTCTGGGCTCAGGCTCCGCCACGGCCAATCAGAGAGCAGCTCTGCGGTGTATCGGGTGATGAAACGTAAGGATCATGAATTCCTGTAAAGGATGTCATGAAGGGGAACAGAGAGTGTGTTTGTGTCCTTGTTAAAAACACGTAATCCTGATCCCAAAGCAAACCCGGTTCTGTTCTGAGAAAACATGAAGTTTGTCCAAGGCCCGTCCCAGTTTTAGCAAAGGTGGATCTGCTCATGACTCACTGTCGGCAAACACAGGTGGGATCTAAGATAAATATCCAGTTTGTTGAGTCACAGAGTCCATCCGGGTTCTTTACGCTTATCTGTGGTCCAGGAGGGAAACGCAGACCTTCCTGTCCCCAGAGACACCGGTCCTGGACCAGAGAGGAGAACCCTTTTAGGGAGTCCTGATCCAGGATCTCCCCTCAGGCGTCCTCATGATGGCTCCTCTTTATGTCCTTCAGCTTTGAACAGAAAAAGAGACATCAGGGCGTCCAACAGAGCCAGATCGATTAAAACTTCATCATCATATTAGGGACACATTATAGGAGCAATTTATTAAACTGAAGGGGGGAAAAATAAGAAAATAAGACGTAATGTCTGTTTTCAGCTCTAAAACTTCAGATGTTTGAACTAAAAGCTCGATGAAGAGTTGGACTGATTGGTTCATTCACGCTGTAAAACAGAAAGTACACATTTTATTAAAATAGGAAGGGAAAAAAGGTACTATTTAATATTATTGACATGACCTAAGTTAGTCAGAATATGAGTTCTGCTTTGAGAAACATGATGCTCCAACATCTCCTCTCCTGAATGATTTCATTTCAGAGAATCCAATCATCCCTTGTCATCATTTATTTAAGGAAATAAAAAATAAATGCTCTTTTTATCCCCAGTCCTGCTGCTAATTAACCTCATTAGTTGTAAAAGCCCCTCCAGCTGTTTATTTTTATTTTTACAGCCTTTTGTTGCCTCTGGAACAACTGTTTCGACATGTGTTGCTGCCTTTAATATCAAAATGAATTTGACTTTTTCAGGTTAAACGAGTCGTATTTGCTAAAACTGTACGTGTTAATTGTAAAAACTTAAAAAAAGCTTCTATGAAGCAGTGTTTCCATTAGTTTTTTTTTTTTTTTTTTACAGTGCAGCACATGGCTGGCGTCTCTACAACACGTTTAAAACACAACACAGAAACACAGTCCTCCAGCCGTCCTGAACTTTTTATCAGAGGAAACTCGGCATATTTCAGGATTTCCCTCTGACTCATTTTTCACCACCAGCAGCCTCCAAAAGCACCACAAACATCTGGAAATGTTGCTGCTGTTGTCACGGGGACGCCTGTGGCTTCAGCTCGTCACATTTTTCCAGGTTTGGGAGCAGAACTGAGTCATTAACGTTAGGAATAACAAGCAGTGATGCTTTTAGAAACCTGAACACATTCATGGAAATCCTGATCGGGGGATCTTTTCTCTTTTCCAGCCTGCAGACTTTGTTTTTAGCTGTTTATTTATTAACATTCAGCTCATTCAGGAGACGGCTGCTGTGACTTTTTAAAAATATTTCATTTATTTCCACAGAAACACGTCGAGATCTTTTCTGTTCTTCAGAAACTTTGTTCTCTCCAACATCTGCTTCAGTTGCTGGCTCGGTTTCTGTCTTCTTTTGCTGCTTTTAGCTTTCAGCTCGCATTTAGCTTTTAGTTATCCTAATGATACTATTAGCTTCTATTAGCTTTTAGATACTTTTAGCTACTACTTTTAACTAGCCCTTTCCTACTTTTAGATGGTGTTTTTCTCTTTTGGCTTTTAGCTGGCATTTTGCTACATTTAGCATTTAGTTGTCCTTTAGGTACGTTTAGCTTCTAGGAGCTTTTAGATACCTTTAGCTAGTATTCTACTACTTTTAGCTTTCAGTTCTCCTTCTGGTGCTTTTAGCTCATAGCCAGGCTTTTGATACTTTTAGACTTTTGTTACATTTAGCTTTTAGCTAATCTTTTTTTCTTTTCCACTTTTAGCTTTTTAGCTTGTGCTCTGCTACATTTAGCTATCATTTAGCTCCTTTGAGCTTCTTTTAGCTTTACCAGCTCAGTTTTTCCTCCATGCAGCATCCGTTCAGTGTTTACATCTAAAGCTCAGTGATTTCTTTGCTTTGTTTGTCCTGATCATCGCCTGAGATTCTCAGTGAAATGTTTCGTCTCTCCTGTGGTTCTTGGCTCGATCAGGTGTGTTTCTGTACAGCTGCAGCCTTCCCTCCACATCTGGAGTTTCCGATGGCTCCGTCAGCGCCGTGGTGACTCAGTCTGTTGGTTTTGGTCTTGGACTCTGAGCCGTTCTGGATCTGTTTGACTTCAGCGTTCAGGAATCAAACATGCTGATCCTCACCTGCTGAAGTTACATCATCCCTGCAGCTCGGGTTCGTCTGCGTCACCTCAGCGCCACCAGGAGGCCGTTTGTAGAGAAGTCTGGATCATTAGACACCAGCATCAACACCCCCTCTGCACATCAGGGGTCAGAGAGGCAGATAAAGGAAGTCAGTTTGTCTCATTTTGATGCATTTTTTAATCCTCCTCTTGGTGCTCAAAACATTTTCAGTAGGATCAGTCTGCTGACAGGACTGTAATCATTTCTTTGTATCTGTGTCTCCTTCATGGAGGCTTCAGAGCTCTGACAGACCTTCAGAAAGCCTGCAGAGATGTTGATAAATTACAGGAAGGCCTGATCACCACAGTCTCAACTGCATTTATTAATTAACAATAAGGTCATGCTTCTAAAAGTAATTTTATTTAACATTCAGACAATGTTTGAAGCCGTTCTCCTACAATGTAGAGTTTTATACTTAAATCTTGAGATTTTTGTCAATAAATTTGACCATCCTTTAAAGTAAATGAGTATCTTATAGTTAATAAAACTCTTAAACAGAAGGTCTGTTTATAGACGGGAAGAGGGGTGGGAGGCGCTGACCAGCTGTAAACAGATGTTTCACAACAGCTGGTTACTCATGCCGACACACGCCGTACTGTACTGTGAGCGGAGACAAACAGCAGGCTGACAGAACAAAAACATCACCACAAATCTTAGTTTTTAATCTGTATCCTCCCAAGCTGTGATTAATTACTCAGAAAGACTTGATTTCTTTGTATTTAAATGGAAAAAAAAACCCCATTAAATTAAAGGAAAACTGGAGGGAACTGAGCGGGATTAGATTCAGTCCCTTAAAATGAAGATTTTATTTTAGAAAATCCAGTTTATTAAAAACTGAACAGAGTAGGTTATACTACAGATTGCCCGTTTTCAATCTGTTTGCTAATTTGGCCAAGAAAACATGTTGGGTCAGATTTGTTTGAGACGTGAAAAAGGTAAACATGTGAGGGTTGTGCTGCAGGACAGAGTGGAAGTCAGCTGGATGAAAACTATAAACAGATTGTGTTTAAATGTGTGACAATCTGAAGGTAATAAAAAGCCTAAAGAGCCAATTTAAAACTGGTTATTGTGTCGACTCAGCTGTGGTTCATGTCTTCATCCACTGGTCCCAGTTACATGAATTAACAAACCTTTATGTGAATACAGACATCAGCCACAGTTCAAAGAAGAACTCTGGGAGTCAATCTTGAAAAAATATTAGTGAAGACAAGTTTAAAATTAAAATAATTTAGGAAAATCTGGCCGCTTGGAAGAGTCAGAGCTGCAGTGTCGCATCTCCTCCAGCAGGTGGCAGCAAAGGTTGTTTCAGCCTCACTGCTGCTGATTGGAGCAGCTTCTGCTGGAAAATGGTTAATATCTGGGTTTATGTTAGGCTCATATTGCTCCAACAACAGTTTGATGTTTTCAGACACCTCCATGCTAGCCTGATCGGTAGAGATTTTACCCAAACAGACGCCAACTTGTTTTTTCTACTTTGTCTGCACCGTTTTTGTCCTTCATGTTTGACTTTTTAAACACAGGATTTGATTTGAGAATGTTTATCTCTACCAAGTATTTGTCATGATGTTTCTGCAGGTTAGAAAGTGAAATTTCTCCTCATCTTGGTGAGTAATTACTTTACAAAATAAGTTCAACCTTTTATTATTAATTTGAGGTGTAGACATTAAGTGATTGTGACTCAGTGCAGAAAAATAAAACAAATCAACACATTTTCTTTCTGCTGCTCACAAACAACCTGCAGCTTTTTTTTAATATTGCTCAAGCCAGACTGATGCTAACATGGAGGCATGTTTATATCTCAAACACAACATCATTTTTCTGTTCAGTGAAGTAAAACACAACAGATGTGACCAGTGTGCTGACAGGGAGTTTTCCAGCTTTTTGTTTGTGCTTTGAAATGTTTTGAGATCAGAAAATCTCCAGAACTGCAGAGGAAATCTGTAAGAAAGGCATCTCATCTGATCAGGCATCGCAGTTTGTGTTTCTGTTAAAGAAAAAAAGAGTCCTGTTGTGATGAGAGGATTACTTTGAGTCTGCAGTCAGGAAAAATGTTCACAACAAACCCTCGAGTTAAACAAGACTGAAAGTGTTTAAAAAACCGGATCTGCTCTCTCTGAGTCCCAATTTCAGCCAGGATCTCCTCACATTCATCAAACTGGAACCTTCTGCCCATAGTTTTATCAGGTTTAATTAAAGACAAAAGGCTGCCTGTCACACTCTGAACCAGTGAAAATAAAACCCCACAGCCCTGAATGTCTGAAACCGACGGATCACCCACAACTGCCGGGCTGTAGAGTGAGTTTTGACATCTTCTGTGGGCCAGAAGTGAAACCTCAGCCTTAATCTGAGGCCTACGTGCCGCAGGTGGTCCAGATCAGACTGTCTGGGGTATTACAAAAAAAATCCTTTAATTTTCATTTCGAATCGCACTGAATTGGTACTTAAGACACATTTGTGTAGATAAATAACTGCAAATAAACTGCAACATTCTTGTGAAAGACATGCATATTCTTTACATCACAATTTAGTCACAAAATATCTCAATCCCATCTCAATTTATTCTCTTTTGTGCCTTAATGTGGTCGCCAAAATGTCTCACTTTCTGACTAAAACCTAAACTGAGAAGATGTTCCAACACGAGATGGAGGTTCGGCAACTCATGGGAGGAAACTGAGAAAACTATCTCACTTCTACAAGAAAACAAACATGAAGCAGTTTTAAAAATGATTAAAAACAGTTGGGGTTTTTCCTGCCTCTATAAGAAAAATGTGTCCTAAATGTGTTGGTGTTTAGTATCGCAACAAAGACAGGACGTATTTGTTTCAGGGATGATCAACTTCCGGCGTTGGTTGACACAATAAGGTGCTGGCTTTCTCATTTCAGTCAGATTTGAATAAGAAGGTCCTGATTGGCTCATTAATTATCTGAACAGTTTCAGGTGTAAATGTGAGACAAACTGTTTATATTTCTGCTGTCGTAGAATACCAAAAACAAAAAAAAAAGCAAAAAAAAGAAATCTATGAAAAAAAATCAACTTGTTGGTTAAAATGAGGTAAAACTTGAGCTTCTGTTACAAAAAATTAGCAGTTTTTACAACAAATTGCACACGTTCTGTATGTTGAAGCATCTGAAACAACTAATAACTAAAAATAATAAGAACTAACATTTAGGCACCTCTTGCACTTTGGCTCAGTGTGGCAAATGCTAATGCATATCATTTCCTTTCCTCGCTGTTTGTGGAAAAAGAGACCGGTACTAAATGTCAGGCTAGACGTTATTCTGCAGGTCCAAACCGTTTGGGTGCAAAAAGAAGCCGTCTGACAGATGCACCCAACAAATTTCTACTTCTGTCCCCCCTTCTGTCGCCTCGTTGTGTTTCAGTGTCCCTGAGTCTGCATCAAAACTGGTCCACCCTTGTGTCATGGAAATGAATGCAGAGATATGTGCAGTGCAAAAGAAAACCACATTATGGTCTATAATTGTGTTGGTTTTGTCCAAATTATGGAGTAGGATTAGAATTTTGCATCGGTGCAATCAACGTCAGACCGATGATCCTTCCTCCCACCAGGAAGTGCCAGCGATCATGAAGTGAACCGGCGAAGCTTCAGCTTCAGCTTCAGCTTTTTTGTGGAATCTTGTGATATTTAGTGGCTCAACCGTAACAACAC
The DNA here is from genome assembly GCF_001649575.2 of Kryptolebias marmoratus. NCBI lineage: Eukaryota > Metazoa > Chordata > Actinopteri > Cyprinodontiformes > Rivulidae > Kryptolebias > Kryptolebias marmoratus. Next base: position 3,801,092 of record NC_051447.1, on the reverse strand, counting down.
GCTCACCTTCCACCGAAACATGGCTTTGAAAAGGACCCGCTACAGAGTCAGTGTTCGGAGGGGAACGATGACAAAGAGGTAATCAGAAACTTTGGATATAAACGACTTATTCCAGGCTGATTAAAGCACACTGAATCCTATATACACAGCTTTCTACTCTAATTAAACCATAGTTATAAATATAAAGTCACGTTTCCACTGACGGATCACCTGTAACGCTCTATAATTTGACCCCTTTTTGTCTCGTGGTGCTGAGTTTGGCTAAGATTGAGAGTCAATAAAAACAAAATGCAATGATTTGTAAATATCCTAAACCCATATTTTATTCACAGTGGAACATGGTGCAAACATTTGATGTGTTTATGCAGAAATTGCTCCATTTCTTTGGAATAAAGAAAGTAATTTTGAAATTGGTGGCAGCAACTCGTCTCTTTAAAGTAGTTCCAGATGTTTCTCTCTGTGCAGCATCCCCTCTTCTTCTCCCATCAGTCTGTAAACATCTGGACCTGAGGAGAGCAGCTGCTGGATGTTGTTCCATTCTGTCTGTAGAGGATTCTAGCTGTTCAACAGTCCTGGATGGGAGCAGATGTTGTTCTAAAACCTGGAGATCCTTTCCAGAGGCACTAATGCACCCCCATACCATCAGAGAGGCAGGCTTTTGAGCTGCACACTGATATCAGCAGCGTTGACATGTTTACTACGTTTCACTGTGAATAAAATAAATCTTTGCATCACATTGTTTTTATTTACTTCCCAAGTTTTCAGAACCATCACGAACATGTATGCCAGATTTCTGTGATGCAGTTTTCCAGAAAAAGAGATAAAAGCAAACAGATGAGTTCGTCAGGAATCAGCCAGATGCAGCTTTTAGCCACGAAAGCCTCGGCGTGCCGTATAACCGATGCACTGATTCCGTTACAGATGTCAAAGAAAAGGCGAAACAGCAAATATTATTACCCCAAAACATTTTCAGGACAAAGCATCACTGTTATCCAACGTTTAGGCCCAAAGTTCACAATCAGACGAAGTACTCCAGTCTCATTAACAACAAAACTAGTTAAGGTTTTATATGAGTAATTCAGGTCCACGAACACAATCGGACGTTCCAGGTTCCAGATATATCAGCCGTTCTGAGCGTTTTGTTCTTTGAGGCTTCAGAGTTCAGTCAGACAGACGCGGGGAGCCACCACAGAAGAAGACCAGCCGCCGCTGGGCTGCTCTACATGACGACGCACTTCCCCTTCAGCTTGTCGGCTCGTTTCTGTTTCCCCGATCGTTTCCCGTCGATGCTCAGGCTCATGTCCCTCTTCTTCTCCAGCGCCAGCAGCTCCTGGAACAGTTCCTTCACGTTGCTGTTCGTTTTGGCCGACGTCTCCATGAAGGCACACTTCCAGGCGGCGGCCTGAGCTTCCCCCACCTTCGTCTCCACCTCTCGCTGGGCCGTCTCGTCGCTCTTGTTGCCCACGAGCATGATGGGAATCGACTCCACGCTGCTTTTGATGGCCAGAATCTGCGAGGAGGAAAAAAAATGGGCTGTGTGTGAGGCACAAAGTGCAACAACTAAAGGGAAAGGTTTTGTGGAGAACATGGTTTCATGTAATTAGTTTAATGAATGAGATGCAGCTATGCCACGTGGAGGAAAACCTCCACCCTGAGGTTCTGGACCTGTTGGTAGATGGGTTTGAGCTCCTCCAGCGACTGGCGGCTGGTGATGGAGAAGACCAGGATGAAGGCGTGGCCTTTGGAGATGGACAGGCGCTGCATGGCGGGAAACTGGTGGCTTCCTGTTGTGTCTGTGATCTGCAGCGTGCAGACGCTCTTGTCGCAGCTGATCACCTGCAGAGGCGGAGGACGCAGATTCATCAGCTGGGTCAGGGTTCTCACCTGTGAATACTGACTCTCAGGTAAAGGTCTGAAATGATCAGCTTGTGTCCCACCTGTCTGTAGGTGTCCTCCACCGTGGGGATGTAGGTGTCTCTGAAGGTGCCCTTAACAAAGCGGAGAACAAGCGAGCTCTTCCCCACCCCGCCCGCTCCGAACACCACCACCCGGTAGTCGTTACTCTGCTCTGGCATTCTGGGAGCTGGAGTCCACCTGCCAGCCTGGATCAGTCACCTGTAGGCTTCAGGTGAGACGACAAGAAGAAGAATAGATCCCTTTATCTACTGTGTAAACGCCGTGCGAACGCCACTCTCAGCGGAGGCCGAAGCTGGAGGACAAAGACAGAAAGTGGAGCGAATAAAAAAAGGAAGCAGGGCAGACTGGGCCAGAACAGAGAGAAGCGTCTGGATGGCATTTCTATTAACTTTTAGCTTTTATCTAGCATCTTGCTTCTTTTAGCCGTAACAGCTCAGCTTCAGCTTCTTTAGCTCGAAAGAAAGATTATTTTTTCTTTACTTTAATTAACGTTTTATGCGCTGATGCTGTATTTTCTATAAAATCCGGTCCGTAACGGCGCCTCTCGACACGCTTTCGTTTCTAGAACAGTTTAAAACTGGAAGTGGAGGCTCGGTCGAACTTGTCGTTTCTCCTAAATAAATCGATTCCAGCAGCACGCCACGTGTCCAACTGCCCCAGGGTAGTTGGCTAGAAAGGCGTGTTAAAAGTACAGATCATTCACAGTTTCTTCGTCAAAATGTAGGTATTTTCAGGTTGAGTTATAATGTTTTATATTTCCAAATATTTGTAAAGATCCCTGAAAGACTCGGGGTTGAATCTCTGGTAAAAATGGTTTCTGTGGTTTGTATTGTTTTCTGTCAGACCAGTTTCACCGCCTCCTTATCTGACTCTCACACACACACCTGCCTCCTGATAGCATCCCGAGTGTTTACTGACATAACTGCAGCATTACAACATACCGTGTGTGTGTGTGTTGCCCTGTCTCCGTGGTTACAGGGCTCAGAGGAGAGAAAGCGACACAGACGGACTGCTGAGATTTATGCGCTGGGAAGAAGCGGCGCAAACATTTCATCACCAGCAGGCCTGTTGTCATGGTTACCCGCCTGCCCACACCATCCGATGTCACTTCCTGTGCGGAGGCAGGCGGCAGGGGAAGCACCACCGACGACGACCGGACCGTCAGACGCTGAGGCTGAAGACATAACGACGTGAAGGCGTGCGGTGCGACGAAGAGTTACATTAAAAATAATGAATTTTCTCTCCAAACACTTCAGAGGTTATTTATCCCCATATGCTGGTTTAAACCAGGGACATAAACTGTCTCCTGTCTCCACATTACGCTCGTTGTAATTTTATTGTTTTATTAAATCAGCACATTTTAGACGAGGGGAATCCCACCTCTGAGTCCACATTTTTGATAAGACGATGCTTGTTTAAAATCAGCTGAAAGCAAAAACACCTGCATCAGATTAACCTTACGTCCCGCAGCCTCCATAACATCACACACAGGAAGGTCCAAATCTGTCCAGAACCACGAAAACCACTTAAAGCTTAAAATAAAACCTGCATATATGTAAAAAAACTACAGCTTGTTACATCATAACAAGAGCTGCAATTAACTGTTGACATTTATTTGTATTTTTACATGTTAGATCAGAAAAAAGGACTAAATTATTATAAAAAATATAAATATTTTTTGTTTTAAAACCCTGTTTGATCAGATTTAAACACTGAACTCTGCAGTGAGTCGCTTCTATCTCTGCAGGAAGGTCAGGTATCCCATAATGAGCTTTTAAATCACATAATTAGAGCTAACATATATTTGTTGGATATTTAAATGTGACTTTAGTTAGTCGCTGGAACCTTTTGCACAGTTTGTTTTTCTCTAATAAGTCTGGAACTCGTCTCCGTTTAGTTTCCAGGATCCGATCGCTAAAAGCTCCTGGCAAAGTTTGGCTCAGATTCCACAGAAATGTATCGTTCGGCACGATAACAAGTGAAAATTTGTCTTTTTAAAATAATCTGTGTTGTGGTATTTAACGAGACCGGGAGAGCCTTCCTCCTTGCTCCAACGTTTCTCAGAAATAGAAGAAAAAATGCAAAAAATTAAAACGTTTCCATTTACAGAACTTCTTCTTATGGCCCGTGGAATAAAAACTACATTTCGGTTAATAAAGAAAGAAGACTTTCATTTCATTTCATCAAACGTTTACTGTTTCATTTCCGTCACTTGTCAGTGAAAATCATTCGTGATTTGTTTGGAAATGTTGTCTTCTGGGGAATTTCAGAGAAAGTGTGTGACTGAAAGTTGGCTTAATGAAGCAGCTAAAAAGCTAACAGGCTAACGGGCTAACTGTCACAGTTTTTTTTTTCTTGATGTTGTTGGTTTAATTGTTTATCATTATGTTTCTGTGTTTATTTCAAGTGTTCCTGTTTTCTCACTCCCTCATCGCCCCTCCCAGTAGATGCTCGCTGCCTGGGTTTGTCAGGTTTTTTTGGTTTTGTTTAAATTAAATCACTTTTTGCTACACTTCAGAGCCTCAACAGCTGCCAAATATCAGCGAAGAAGCAAAACCTGATGCGTCCTTGGGATAATTAGGCTCACTCTCGCCACAAACTGCATAAAACTGGACAGGAAAACGCCTAAAATGAACTTCTCTTTCTTTGTTTCTATGATGAGGGTCGGTCCCACCTCCCAGCTCTACGTATGACTCAAAAAATGAGAACGTAAAAGGGTAAAGGCCAAAATAAGTTCTGTCTGGATGGCTGTTTTGGGTAGAGTAGCAGACGAGTAGCGCTCCAGGTTTTGACTGGCATTTGCTCCAAAGCGCCTTTAAAGTCCTGCTCCAGTTAAGTCTGAACATTTCACGTTCCTTACGAAAGATGTTTGGATGTTTCTGCTCAACCGTGAGCTCCGAGTTTCATCCGGTCTGTACCGGTCCGGCAGGTCCGGCCGGTCCGGCCGGTCCGGCTGGTCCGGCTGTTTTCTTCTGCTGCTTGTTCCTCCTGTTCAGGGTCGCAGTGACTGGGTGAGAGGTCAGGGGTCACAGAGACAGAAGAAACAACCAGCTGACAGGTGGAGACAATTCAGAGGCGCCATTTTCACGTCTGGGCCGCGAGGCGACCTGCCTCCTGTGATTAACCTCGTTTATGTAAAACAAAAACTGCTCATCATCTTAAAGCTTAAAGTGCCAAAAACACTCCTTAAACTAAGAAACATCTCGATGGTTAAAGTGGCCACTGACACTGATGTGAGCAAAATCTGTGACTGGATGAGGTTTGTTTACACTGAGTGCAAACCCGCATTTCAGCTGCCGCAGTTCAGGACCTTTAAGGACCTGAGGAGCAGCTGAAAAAGCATTGATGACTTTTACACATTCACCTGAACCTGTTCTGTTTGTATCTTTGGTCTGATTTGAAGCTGATGGTATTTTACAGCCCCGGAGACGCACGCACATGCACGCACGCACGCACGCACGCGCACGGCTTTGTTCTCCCGTCCAGCAGCTGCAGCTCCTCATTATCTCCTCACATCAGGGTAATTACCGGGACTGCGCTCCATAGTAAGGACGGCTCGGGCACGCGCCCAGCTGGACACGTGCACAAACTCCAATTACATAAACACACACACACACACACACACAAAAAGGTAAACACGCACGCACGCGCGCACTCAGAACCGAACTGAGCCGGAGCCGGCGGCCGACCCGCCTCATGGTGAGGGTCCGCCGGCGTAAGGCGCGGCGCTTCGGCCGCTCTGGGTGTGATGTCTGCGGACTCACCGTGCGCGCGTCACCGTGCGTGTCTCCGCGGATCCTCTCGGTTTCTCCCCGTGTCGCTGCGCGCGCGAGGTTGGTTTCAGTCCGGAGCGGCTGTGAGGATCCCGAACCCTCCGAATCACTTCATCCTCCTCCTCCTCATCATCACCATCATCATCCTCCTCACAGCGGCTGCGGATCAGACCCTCCTCCTCCTCCTCCTCCTCTTCCTCCTCCTACTCCCGGCTCCATCACCTCCTTCCTTTTTTCTCAGCTGACAGAAAGAAAAAAACAAGACGCTCCAACTGGTGCCGCCGCCGGATTTTCACAACAAAAGCCCCATTTCAAGAAAGAAAGAAAACAAAGGAAAAATGTAATTATAATATAAATAAAAATGAGTTATGTTGTCTTAATGATCATTATTTATATTAGAATGTATTTAATTTAGATTATATAATGTTTCTTATTGTCATAAAAAATAAGATTTAAAAGAATGTAAGAGTAAACAGAAATAAATAAATGTTGTTGTTATCCTAACAGAGCTCTTTGCTCTCAGACTGCAGGTTTACTTGTGGTTCCTAGAGATTCTAAAAGTAGAACAAGAGGCAGAGCTTTCAGTTCTCAGGCTCCTCTCTCTACTTTTAAGACTTTCCTTTAGTTAGGGTTTGAGTTTCCTGAGCTTTCCTTTAGTTCTGCTGCTATAGGCTCAGACTGATGGAGGACAAACTGTCCACATGTCCTCACTGTGCTGTGTGTCTTTACTCTGCATGTTTGTAATTATTTCTATCATTAACATGTGTTTTTCTTTGTCTTTCTTTCTATAGAAACTCCACCTGGACCATATTGAGATAAATTAAGTGTATTTTTTTAAAAAAAGGTCAAATAAAGAAATAAACAATAAACTGTTCGGGATCAATCCCAGTAGGTATAATTTATTATCAGAAAAATAAAAACGAGGCTTTTAATATGAAGGCTGCTGCCGACCGGAAGTCTTATTTTAGGGATCCTCTTCTTTGTTGGTAAAAATATATTTTCTTCACACCTTCACCTCAGCTGCGTCACTCAGACACGTCAGCAGCAGAAACCAAAATAGAAACAGAAAAGAATCAGAAGGAATTTATTTTTATTTGTTTACAATCCTGTAAGTTTAGGTTACATTTATTTTAAGTTTCACCTATACTCTTGCACCTGTTTTTAGTTTTTAATGGTTAAAACTTTATGAAATAAATAAAGATTCAATCATTTAGATTTATTTTCACCCTGAAGGAAAAATCAGAACAAACAAACAGATTACATACACAGATCAACAGAAAAAGTTTATTTTAATTATAGTTTTTATTTATTTGTTTACTTATTAGTTGCTCAGTTCTTGGGTGATGTTTAAGCAGCAGTTAAATCCTGAAATGAGCACAAAAGCAACAAAATAATTAAAAATAAAAGGTTTTTAGAAACAACAACTTTGAGATTCAGAGAAAACAAAAATGAAAAACATGTAAAATTACAGAAAAACAGATAGAAATACAGATTATAAAGAACTACATCAAAATAAAATGCCATTATTCTCTCAGTTTTAAAGTTTTAACCATTAGGAAATAAAACAAAATGTAGTATTTATTTAGTTATTAAATTCTAAATTTTCTGTCTCATTATAAAGAAGCTATAAATATGTATTTGTAAATCAATAATTGTTTAATTTTATATAAATAGTTGCTTTTCTTTCTGTTTCAGTAAATGTTAATGTCAGATATTTCTCTCACTCTTGTGGTCATTATTGAGCACTATACAGGAACAAAATTATATGTTTAAATAACTTTATTTTCAAAAGTAACAACAAACAAAACAATATTTAAAAAAACAATGTGAATGAGAAGTGACTTTACTGAAGAAGCTGAAACCTAAATGTAGCAGAATGCTAGCTAAAAGTAGCAAAACAAAAACATGAAGCAAAATGCTAACTAAAAGTAGCACGTGGCTAGTCACGAGTAGCAAATAGCTAGCTAAAGATTAAAACTAGGGTAAGGCTAGCTTCATTTTAGCAGAAGGTAGCTTTCAACAAAAATTAGCATGAGTAGATTTAGCATTAGCTGTAACAGTATTAGCATTAAAATTTGTAGAACTAGCATTCAGTCTTAGCATTTGTCTAATTAGCTGTAGTATAATTATCATTAGCAGTAGTAGCATTAGCAATAATAGAACTAGCAGTAGAAGAATTAGCATTATCATTAGTAGTCTTAGCATCAAGATAATTAACTGTAGCAGAATTAGAATTACAAGTAGTATTATTAGCAGTATTAGTACTTGCAGTTGCAGAATTAGCATTAAGTTAAACCTGATCATTAATCTGGTTTCATTCATTAATGAACCCCAACAAAGCTGACAGAGAATAGAAATACATTTATTATAAAATAAAAATAAATGAATAAAGTTTATAGTTTGTGGCTATTTTTTGTCAGATACTTAAGTTCACCCAAAGTCGTGAAATAAATTAAATTAAATTTAAATTAAATTAAATTATTTAATTATTATTTCATTCAGACGACCTTTCTGCAGGATCTGGTGCTGTTTGTTGCCTAAATAAATGATGTTTTTTTTAAATAAAAGGTTAATATTATTGTCCTATTTGCTGAACCGCCCCCCCCCCCTCCTCCTCCTCCTCCTCCTCCCTCTCCTCTTCTCCTCTTCCTCTCCTCTCCCTCCTCTTCCTCAGTGATCTCCTGCGCTGCTCGGAGTCATGAGGTAAGAACCAAAACGCTCCTCGTTTCTGAACGAAGCTCTCCTCCTTTTCTCCTCTTTGTGTCGCCGGGTTCGGTTTCAGTCCGGACTGAGCCTCCTGGTCCAGTTCGGTCCGGTTCGGTTCGGTTCGGTTCGTTTCACGCCCTGATTATGGATCAAACGAGGCAGATCAGACGCGATGAGGCGGATTGATTCTACATTAAAACGATTTTTATATTTCTTATTTTGACACACAGATCTGTTGGTTAAAGACGTATTTTTAATCTTTTTCACCACTAATGCGGGATTTATTTGATTTTATTGATGGATGGAGGTTCGTCCTGTTTTCTCCTTCATGCAGAGATGAAGAAGGATGGAGGGATGGAGGATGGAGGATGGAGGAGCTCATGAATCATAGATGTCGTCAGAAAAGCAGCAGCAGCAGCTAAAATGAGGTCAAATAAGCAGAATAAGAGCAGAAATGTGCTGAAACCTTCTGTTTCTGCAGCTTCTGATGAACTAATCTCCTCCTCATCTTAAAGTCTGCCTGTAATTCGGAAATATTCCGTTTTTTTCCGGCTCTCTGCTCATTTTCAGCCTCTGCTGCGGTTTGTTTCTGTGCTTCTGTCTTCATTCCCCTCAGAGGTTAAAACAATGATTCAGCTGATTGATTGATTGGATCTTAAATCTCCTCTCTCCTAATGTTTTCTGCCCTTCATCTTGAATATTTGGATGGAAATTAGCACCTTTTGTTGGGGAGAATCGGCTCTTATTGTTGGTTTGTTGCTGTTTGCTTTCAGTGTGTTTTTGTTTTTAACCTCTAACAAGCTGCACATTTGGGCTCTTTAATACAGACTAGTTAAATAAGTTTTATTTTGCATTTTTAATCAGCATTTGTAAAGTTTAACAGAACATAATTCACATAAAGAAGAGTAATATCAGTTTAACATTAAATTAAAGAAATTAACTTTTCTTATTATTTTCAACAAACATCTAATTATTCATTAAAGAAGCTGAAACCTTTAAAATCAATTAAACCAGTTATCTCCCTTGAAGGAATGCCTATCACCCGCCACCTTGGATGCCATATTTTTAAACAAAAGCTTCATCCAATCAGTCTGTGCTCAGAGTATGTGTTGGCGATGACTCTCAGCTACCACCGCGACAAATTTTAGCTCATTATCTGTAAAAATGACAACATCAGAGCCGTTTCTGTGTTTGCTATGGCTGACTAGCTGTGACGGCCATCTTGAATCAGGTTGTTAAACAGTTTTTAGGAGTCTATCCGGTAAATATTTCCTGAAAGAGTCACTGAAATCCACCCAGATGTTTGTGGGATATTTTGCTAACACATAAAGAAGCATTTTCATGTGAGCTCTTCACGTTTTGCTCTCACTGCCTTTGTCGACTAATTGTGCACTCAAAGCCACGTGGAAGAAGTGCATACTGGAGAATGTTTGCTCAGTGAATCTTCGGCTAAGTCGGGTTTTTTTCAAGCTTCTTGAAATTTCAGATTTCTTCGTCTCCATCGCTGAGTTTTAGGGAAACACCCGACGTCACACTGGCTCCAAACTGTGGAGGCTTCTCTAACCAGGTTTCATTTATAGATGATAAAAACAGATCCCACTGGACCTTTTTATTATTATTATTATTATTATATAATTTCAGGCTTATTGTTGAGCAAATCCTGAAGAAAAGCTTTGTCTGTGCTGCTGAGAGAGACGGAGGGCGGGGCCACCGGCAGATCCTCTGCTCACTAACGTCAAGGTTTCAGGAAAAACATCCAGTAAATTTACCATTTACACACAAAAAGACGAGTCAAAGAACCGATGGAAATGGAGGGATTACTGCGTGAGGGATTGGGTTCTGATCAGAATAAAACAACTACAGATTATTAACTGTAGATGTTTTTGGCTTTTTGTTAAATTTGCACGACTCTGGGGGGGACTTTTTTCTGCTCAGGGGTCAGTTTGACAGCCTGTTTTTATTCCACGTCAGCGAATAATAACCCACAGAGATGCAAAACATGCTGACAGTCCCCTAAAATTGTTAAAAGGAACTGACTGAGGAAAAACTGCTAAAGGAAGGCCACAGAATCAAGAGCGAGATCTGTTCCCACTCCACGATACTCCTCAAACCCTGACGCTACAGAAGCCCAGAAGGGAAAAACAAAACCCTGGGAAGGCAGTCGAGCCGTCGGTTTGTAACGGACAGAAGTCTGGCAGAACCAACGACTCCAGAACTGGACCGGTTTAAAGGGGTCTGGGTCTGGGGGGTTCATCAGGTGTTCAGGACCTCGTTGTCCCTGATGTGCTGATTGGTTCTGCTGGTTCCTCTGGGTCCACCTGTTGGTTCTGCATTATTCACAGCTGCTTAATTAGACCCTTCTTTCCCCAGCAGTGGGTGGTTTAGGTTGGTTTAGTCCTCTGTTCTGCAGTTTGGTCGATTTGGGTGGAAACTTGCTGTTATTGTTGATTTGTTGTGTCTGATTTCTTCTGCTGCAGATTTCTGTTTTTTTTTTAATCTAAATTGAAACTGATTGTGTGACTTCCTCACTTGTTTATTGCTTGGACCTGTTGTATGTAGTGACACCTAGTGGCTCACACGATGTAGGTTTGAGAAGTTGAAATGTTCCTTTTTTGACCTAATTCTGGTGGAAAAAAGGAAGCGTCTGTTTACAGGAGAATCCGATTGAGCAGAATGATGTTAAACCCATCTGGTCTTCTTCTGGGACTTATTGAGGACACTTTAGTGAAACCCAGATACCTCCAGCCCAGCAGGGGGCAGCGTTCAGCTTCCTTGTCAGTTTCAGAACTGTAATCAGGAAACAAAGAGGGTTTGAAAGCTGTGGCACTCTCTTGTTTTTAGAAACTGAATCCGCAGCAGGAACCATGAGGAGGCTGATCAGGTGGTTCTGATTTCCCTCAAAAACAATGCAGAAATAACACTGACGTTAAGGACAAATGAGGAGTTATTAGTCTCTGGTTCAGCCTAAAAGTGCTGAAGTCCTTCAGAAGGAGAACGTGAGAACCTTCAGGTTGTTTGTTTGCAGGAATCCTCATCTTCCTCCTCCGTGTCAGAGGCTGAAGTGAGAGGACGACGGCCTGCAGCCTGAAGGTGATTGGAGCTTCTGTGGCTGCAGCTCAAACTGACCTTGGGAAGGATGCCGAGCTGCTGATTATAATCTGCACAGCGTTTCCACATTTATTCTCTGCTGTTTTCTGACCTGGGACCATGTGGGCTGCTTGTTCAGAAGGTTTTAAGGTGTTTGTGTTGTTACTGATGACTCAGAGAGCTTCAGGGACAGGAAGTTTCTTCTCTTCTGACGTTACGCAACATTTAGACCAACAAGCAGCTGCTGGGAACAGTCAGAAGGTCTGACCTCTGACCTTTAGCTCCTGTTTACTGGCGTAGAAGACAAAGTGATGCGTTTGAGGCAGGAGATGGTTCAGATCATATTTCTGCATGAGCGCTCACCGACGCTGCGTCACCGAGTCGATCCGTTCGATTTCCATCTGTTTCCTCACCAGCAGCCTCCGTGATTCAGCAGGTTTGCTCTCGCCTAATTCTGCTGTCGACAACAACAAAAGCCTGGTCTCGTTGTGGTGACGGAAGGTTCTTCCGTCGGCTGCTTCTGCAGGACCTTCAGTGGATTCACTGCAGACACAATCAGACCCAAGCTGACTGAAAGCTGAGCTGCAGTAAGGTGTAAAAGTCAGAAAGTCTTCACATGTTGTTCCTGGTCGAGCAGAACAAAGTGGTTTGACTGCAAAAAACCTACAACAAAACAGGAAAACGACAGTCTGACTGAGCTTTCATCCAATGAAAAAAAACCATGAGTCACATTCCTTTAGGAACCGTCAGGGTCAGGAGGTCAGAAAAACCTGATCCGGAGCAAAGTTTGTGTGAAGTTTCCTCCCCTCAGGTTCTTGAAATCAGTCAGATTTGTTTGTATTTTGTTGCTTCTCTGCCTGAAGTAAAAAATAAATAAATAAATAAAATCAATCTCGACGTGAACAAAGAGCGTTGATCACTCCCTCCATCTTCTTGATGTCTGGTTACCATGGTAACTGCATCCGAAGCAGCAGCGCAGCAGCAGGAGGAGGAGGGTGTAGGGTGTGTTTATTAGTCTTCCTCCCACATGTGCGTGGCAGCGGACGACACGACCTTCCCCTGAGGGAGACGCTGGTTTTCTGATGAAGGGTTCCTGAACTCCGTGCTGCCTGGAGGTGATGCGGCATTATGTTTCAGACGAGCTGCAGAGCGAGTGAAGCTTTGATGGCGTCAGCAGATTTCAGCACCTCTTCCTTTGTCTCAGTTTGTCCTGCTTTATTCCTCTCTTTATGATATATATTTTTTTAATTTTATTTTTATTTGCATTTTTAGTAATATAACAAACTATAATTCCATCAATACCCCTCCCCAACCATACATAACAGAACAGCACATCAAATAACAAAGGTTACACAGTCAAAGCAACATGAGATAAATACACCACATTATGAAACACACCAGTCCAAGAATATAACAGGGAGCAAGGGCTCATACCATACCAGGCATTAATCTTTTGGCCAGCTACAATCCCTTCATTGAAGGGATTTTAGTACAGGATCCCACATTGTCTCAAACATATTCATTTTGTCTTTGTTGTAATATCTCAATCTTTCCAGACACAGTGTGTTTGCCAGTTCTCCCAGCCATTGATCAAATGTGGGTACAAAGTCCTTCTTCCAAACCTTCAAGATCAACCTCTTAGCGATCACCATACCGAACAAAAAGGCAACTTTCTCATATTTATTGGCCAAGGGCAAAACCCCAGGGGCTCCGAGAATTGCAACAAGAGGATCTGGATCCCATTGTTTTCCAAAAGCAGTGGAAAAGAAATAAAAAATGTTCTTCCAAAATGTATGAAGCTGTACACATGACCAAAAGGAGTGGAGCAAATTGCCCGTTGCAGCTTTACACCGGTTACATATTGGTGACTCATTTGGATAAAAAGTGCTTAATTTTTCTCTCGAATAATAAAGTCTATGTAAAGTTTTGAATTGTATAAGATTGTGGCTAGCATTAACTGAACAGCCGTGTATACTCTTCAAACTTTCCTCCCACACACCATCAGGTATCTGCTGTCCCATCTCGTCCTCCCATGCTTTCTTGATTCTAGTTAGGTCTATCGGTGCGTTAGTGAGAATCCTATAAAAATAAGACACTGCCCCGCGATTACTCGGATCAAATTTGTTTATTGCCTCCAGAGTCTCGTGCCTGACAAGAGTTCTAAAGTTTGATATGTTTTTACTAACATAGTCCCTAATCTGCAGAAAACGAAAGAACCCTGACCGTGGAACATCATATACAGAACACAACTGAGCAAAGGACGCAAGAGTGCCATCAACATATAGATCCCCTATCACACAGATACCCTTCATTCTCCACAGTTGGAAACCGGCGTCACTGAGACCCGGAATAAAAGAATGGTTTTCACAAATGGGAGCATCAAAGTAGACTGTCGGGGCTTTTATATAGCTTTGTATCTGCTTCCAAATTCTTATAGTGTTGCCAATAACCCAATTATTGTAAAGCGTTTTTTTTTATTTTAATAGGGCTGTTAAGGAGAGCAGCTAGGGACGTATTGTGACAATGTTGTTGTTCCAGGGCTAGCCAGGTAGGGCAAAGATTGTGAGGCTGGTGTGGGCCTTTCTTCCACCATGCTATAATGGATAGGTGAGAAGCCCAATAATATAATTTGAAATCTGGCAATGAAAATCCACCTATCGCTTTTGGTTTGCATAGGTGTTATTTGGAGATTCTAACATTCCTATACCCCCAAATAAAGGGAATGATGATGGAGTCTAATTGTTTGAAGTATGACACACCTATAAAACATGGAACAGAGAGGAATAGATGAAGAAACCGTGGCAACACCACCATTTTAATTGCATTAATTCTACCGACCATAGATAGAGGGAGAGTCTTCCAAAAATCAATATTCTGCTTAAGTTGCATAATTTTATTCTGCCAGTTCAGTTGTAAGAGATCCTCCGGTCTCTTCGTTATCGTCACCCCCAAATATGTGAAGGTGTTATAGGTTATCTGAAATGACGTACCCCGCAAAAAGGTCAGATCATCTCCGGATGAGAGGGGCATTACTACACTCTTATCCCAGTTAATGGAAAATCCGGAGAAGCTGCCAAAGGTTTTAATCATCTTCAAAAGGGGAGACATCGAAACCTGCGGGTCAGAGATGTACAAAAGTATGTCATCGGCATAAAGCGAAATGTGATGCTTATGACCAAACCTCTCGATAGGTAATATTTGTGAATCTTGCCTAATGCTGGCAGCCAGGGGTTCAATAGCGATTGCGAAGAGAAACGGAGAAAGCGGACAACCTTGACGAGTCCCTCTGTGAATAGCAAAAGGACTAGAAATATTTTGGTTGGTAATAACAGAAGCCATTGGGTGTGAGTAAATTATTTCAATCCATTTTACAAATCGAGGCCCGAAGCCAAATTTACTAAGAGCATACATCATATACGGCCATTCAACTTGGTCGAATGCGCGCTGTGCGTCTAATGACATGACCAAGGCCTTGTCTGCATGGTCCGAATATAGTATATTGAAAAGGCGTCGTAAATTAAAAACATGTGTCTGCCCGGCATAAAGCCAGTCTGATCCGGGTGGATGATTGAACCTATGTGCACTCTGAGTCTGTTGGCGAGGATTTTCCCAAGAATTTTGGTTTCTAAGGGTAACAAGGAGATTGGGCGATAGGATGATATAGACCCCGGGTCTCGGCCAGGTTTCGGGATGAGCGAAATATTGGCTTTGTATAAAGTGGGAGGAAGTTTAGCTATTTGCCTAGAGTGATTTAACATACGCAGAAGTAGAGGTGACAGTGCAGGGCTGAACGTTTTGAAAAACTCCATGCTGAACCCGTCAGGTCCCGACGCCTTATTATTAGGAAAAGCAGAGACGACCGACTCAATCTCCCGCAGAGTTATATGAGCTTCTAGCACATCTGCTGAGTCCGACGGCAGTCTTGGCAGGTTTAGATCACCGAAAAACCTCTCCATTTTTTCAACATCCAAATTTCCCTGCGATTGATAGACATTAGCGTAGAAGGCTGCAAAGCTGTCGTTAATTTTATCCGGGTCCGTGATAAGAGTCCCGTCCTCAAGCTTGATGCGATGTATTGCTCTCGAGGCCTGCAACTGCTTAAGCTGCCGAGCTAGTAATTTATGTGGCTTGTTGCCCAGCTCAAACCATCTTTGTTTAACCTGTGTCAACAATCTAGATACATCTCTCGATACAACAGAGTTGTATTCATATCGCAAAGCCGTTATTCTCTTTAACGTGTCTGAACTCTTTTGTACTTTATATGAGGCGTCCAGACCGGTCAGCAGGCTGTCTATTTCTTTCAACCTTAACTTAGACTCTTTGTTTTTTGCCGCTTCGTACGACACAATACGTCCCCTAATGACCGCCTTCATAGCTTCCCAAAGTGTCGAGTCATCTACATCTCCTGTATCATTAGAGCTCAAGTATAACTTAATTTCATTCGAGATGTAGGAGCAAAATTCCTTATCCTTTAGCAACGTGTTGTTCAGGCGCCAGTTGCCTCTACCCTTCACGCAATCTAGTTTAAGATTCAAACATATCGGTGCATGATCTGATATGTGAATATTATGATATTTACAGCCTGATACCAATGACAGCAGTCTAGCGTCCAGCAGGAAGTAGTCAATCCTAGAATAGGATTTATGAACTGCAGAGAAGCATGAATAATCTCTTCCAGTAGGATTTAGCAGTCTCCAGATGTCAACCAAATTGTGGGAGTTCAACAAGCTTTTGAGAGTCTCTCCACTTTTAAATACAACAGATCGAGGGCGTTGTCTATCTAAGACTGGATCTAACGTTAGATTTAAGTCCCCTCCAATGATCATATTAGAGCTAATCAAATCCGGCACTGCATTAAAAAGGTCCTGAAAAAAGATGGGATCGTCGAAATTTGGTCCATACGCGTTGATTAACGTTACTGGTATTAGGTTTAGCATCCCACAGACGATCACATATCTTCCTCTAGGATCTGAAATTGTCTTATTATGAGCGAATGGTATATTTTTCTTTACCAATATTGCGACCCCCCTCGTTTTTGTGCTGAAGTTCGACTGGTATACATGAGAAGCCCATGAGGGGCTGAGGACCTTAGCTGCTGTTTTCCTAAGGTGAGTTTCCTGAAGAAAACAAATATCGGCTTTTAAAGCACGGAGGTGCGCATACAGTTTGCCTCTCTTCAGGGGACTATTTATCCCTCGAACATTCCAGCTGACCAAATTAACACCACCCTTGCAGTACTTATATGAGCCCGTTACCATTCACTTGTGTGTAGGTTATTAACTCGTAGTTGTATGACTATGAAGCTACCTCTTAGATATACAAAATAAACAGATGTGCAAAATACACCCCTCCCACCCGAATGTCTAATCCCACCCAGCCCCGAACATACCTGAACAGAACCAGGGGCGGAGTCTCCAAGCCCCCAATTTAAAGCCAGACCTAGCAGTCCATAAAGGGCCGAACTAGTAACATAGCTTCCCATCACCCCAACCAAAACCACCCAACTCAACACAATAAACAGCATTAAAATAGCTGAATATAACAATTTCACCCCGTAATATAAGCCATTAATTAAACTTTACCTTACACATGTCCAGATGTAGAGATAAAGACATTGGACCACCAGTTTAATTCAGTCCCAAGCCGCTACCTCACGTCTCAGAGATTTGTCCGCATCTTCTGGAGTGTCGAACACAGCGGTGTTACTGTTCACGGTGACCACAAACTTTGCAGGATACCGAAAGCCGTACCGAATCCCGTTGGATCTGCATTTCTCCCTGATGACCTGGAACGCCTGGCGCTTCTTCATTACCGTCGAGGTGAGGTCGGGGAAGATGAACACCGGGCGCCCGTCATATTGGAGAGAGCCCTTCTCCCTTGCCAGCCGTAGCACTCGCTCTTTCTCCTGGAAGTAGTGCAGCTTGACGATGATGGTCCTCGTCTTTCCATCCTTCGCCTGCGTCGGACTCCGATGCGCTCGATCCACCTCAATTGGTCTGTTGAAGTTGTCCTCTCCCAGCAGCTGCGGTAATAGCTTGATGATGAAATTAAGCGGTTTCCCGTTCTCCGCCTTCTCAGGTATGCCCACAATACGAATATTCTGCCGATGTGAGCGCGCCTCCAGGTCCTCCAATTTAGCTTGCTGCTGGGAGCACAGCGCAGCCAGGCCGTCATACTTCTTCTCTAGCTCCGAAATCCGTCCGCCATGTGATTCGGCTGTGGCCTCGGTGGATGCCACACGGTCACAAATATCAGATAGTGCTGCCCTGAGGTTGGAGATTGAACTGTTGAGCTCAATAAATCTCACGTCGACCGCGCCGCTCAACTTGTTAATAGCTGCCAGGACGTCTTCGTTAGTTGCCGAAGGGTTCGAAGTGCTACCGCTAGCTCCTCCGACACATGCTAGCTTCGTCTGGTCGTCTGAAATGTCGTCCCCGGAGCCTTTATCTTTTTTAGTATTCTTAGGTTTCGTCATCTTACTTAAAGAGCTGTCCTTTACTCTGCAAGTCAATATATTAGAGGTTATTAAGAGTGTTTGGGGTGAAAAATAGTGTAGTTGAGCTGGAGCTTCCTCGAAACACGTCTACTCCATCTTGAGACCAAACCACGCCCCCCTCTTTATGATATTTTTATCCCCGTTTCTCTGAGTACATACGGCACGCTGACTCAGGATCAGTGTTTCGTTCCTCCTGACCTGATTATTCATGCAGATTTCTGAAGGTCGCTCTTCTGCCGTCACTGCCAGGAGTTTTTAACCATCGTTTGTTTACTAAACAACCAGTTCTCTCATCGCCCACCAGGATGTTTGTACCTGTGTTTGGATTCATTTGTCTGTTTTTTAGCAAAGTATCTGCTTTAAACCAAACGTTCAGGAAACAATCACTGGATGAGCCTCTGCAACTGATTAGTGTTTAAAAACAATCCAAAAGGCGGTGGGCGATATGCATTCCTTAAATGAAAGCCAGACCTTCATTTTATTTTGTTTTATTTATAGTTTTGTGTTTGTTTATTTGAAGCTTCTCAGTCAAATCTCTCCAATCGTCTCTTCCTGTTTCATCTCTTCACGCTGTTGCCCCACATCGGGGTCGCACATGTCGGTTTGGCCCGTTTCCATAGCAACTAACTGTACAGTTAATGGGTGGGGAGTCTCTGGGGAGGAATGGGGTTGCACCTCTTTTATCCTCTCTACCCAGCATGCTTTGCAGCGACTGCGGAGCAAAAAAAATACATCACTTGATGAAAACGTGTCACCATGGCAACGAGGTGGGATGGGGGGCACGCTGTCATGGCAACGGGGGGATCAATACATCCAAGGTCTTTGATGGGGACATTAAAGACACACACACAAACACACACACAAGCTTGGGTCTGCAATATCAGACACACATTTGGATTTCATTTTTAAAAAAAACGTCTTCACTCTGATTGGGTTGTTTTGTTTTCAATAAAAAAACAATCAAATTTCTGTGAAATTCTGTGACTTTTTAACAGAAGTAAGTAACTGAGCCTCAGATCTCGAGGATTTCTCGATATAAAACTGCTTAAAAGGCAAATTCTGTGTTTATATCGAATGCTAATGGCTTCGTTCTGCAGCGGAGGATCCTCCTGGAATGAAGGATTTTTATCTTCGTCTCAGACGCTGAGTGTTTTACAATTTATTTCTATCCTGCAGCTCGTTGTGGACCCTGAACCGGTTTTCTGAGGGCAGCTGGTTCTGTTTGGTGTGGAGGTTCAGGCTCTGATTTTTGTGTCTCAGTGGATCCATCAGAGCGAATCAGCTCCAGATCTGAGGATCCTGACAGGAAGTGTTTCTCTTTCAGTCAGAGCTTGAGACTCTCTTACGCATTTCAAAAACATAAAAATAGATCATTACTGTGCCTGAATCAATTAATTACTGCAAACAAATGTTTACTCTAAAGGAAAAGTAGAAGGGATGTCTGCATGTGCAGCAAAGTGAGAAACTGACTCAGTTTCTGGTGTTCTGTTTCTAGTAAACATCCAGTCTTTATTAAGATGCAAACAAACTAAAAACCTGGTCTTTATCAGAATATTTATCTGTGATCCTCTAAAGACTGATTAAATGCTTCTTGTTTTAGTCGTTTCCTGCCTTTTCTTTGCTGAAAGCAGACCCCTCAGCTGGTCGTTTCTCAGGTACGAGTTGAGAGATGGAGTCTTTGGATCCAGATGATGGAGTCTGGTCTGAGTCATTCTGCAGTTTGTGTGTGTGTCTGTTTATTTCAGCATCGATCAGCACAAGGTCGCTCCAGGGTGGGTCGGATTCTTTTAGCTGTTCGCTGTTTTTACAAGCCGCCCTTCTTTAATTCCTGGTTGGAAGCAGCTGGCTCTGTTTGAGACACATGAGGAAAGGTTTGGTTTTACTAATCAGCTGGGTAACATGTTTCCAGATTGGGACTGTGTTTGTGTCCTTTAAGCTGAAGGCGTCTAATCCGACAAACCTTTCAGTTTATGGTGTTTTATTTAGACTCTAAAAGTTAATTAGTGGTAGATGTACTTTCTGAGAGGTTGATTAAAATCCGTCTTGTTTTTAATGATATATTCCACTAACCACAAAACAACAACAACAAGAACCAAACAAAAAACATGCAACAAATACTCATAAATTACACAAAAAAAAACAAAAACATCAACAAAGGCAGACAGATGTACCTGCAACATTAAAAATAATGAACAAAAGGCTCAAATTTGACTACATAAAGTCAAAAAAACAAAGAAACAGTTAAGAGGAACTCTAAGAATGTTCATGGTTTCATTGATTGATTGATTGGAGTGAAATCACTAAAATAATCTCCTGTTTGGCTTCTGAGCCGAGCGTCCTGATTGGCTGGACGTGTCTGTGAGTTGATGTTTTTGGTTTTATTTACAGAAACAGTAGATATGTTTCTGTAATCGGTCGTCTGCAGACTGTAACCCGAGAACAGGTCCTGTAAAAGCTGCTGCTACTCCCAGACCTGCAGCTCCATCCTCACATTTCCCACAATCCTCTGGGAGCAGAAGGAGGACCCCCTTCGCCTCATGAATTAAAAATGAACGTGCATTTCAGCTTGAGTTCATTTCTGTGACAGCGGTGATGTAGTTCCCAGTTTTCTTTTTGTCGTCTCCTGCAGGAGGCGCTGCAGAGAGTGACCAAAGATGGCCAACGCCGTGGCTTCCTACGACCAGCTGGCCCACCAGGTGGAGGTGCTCCGGAAGGAGAACTCCCACCTGAGGAGGGAGCTGGAAGACAACTCCAACCACCTGTCCAAACTGGAGACGGAGACGTTCGGCATGAAGGTCAGACTGGACTCAGACCTCTGGATTAATCACTTTTCTGCTCAATAATGTTTCTAATTTACTCTGAATCAAAGCTCATTTAGGATGGTTTTACGCTTCTAACCTTTAGAAGGAGGAAACAAATCATTCCAGCTCATATTTAGTGTACTTTCTCTCCAGAATTCAGTCTTTAAAGTCAGATTTTCAGTTTAAAATCGTTAAACCTTCAACGTCCAATCAAATGAACTGTTTTTGAAGCTCAACAATCAATCATGCCAAGACTCAGAAGCCAAATCCTATCAGCTGCAGTAACATAAACAACACATGTACGTGCACACTCACACTGAGTCACGTGTCCAGATGTTCAGCAGCTGGATTATCTGCCTGAGCCTGGCTGGGTTTAGAGTCAGAATCACGTCCGCTGCAGCAGGAAGACGAGGAAAGTTTTTTGTGTTTTTGGTTTGGATGAGATGATGTTTTTGATCCAAAGAGGAGATTTTCAGAAACTAAATCTTACTTTTTGTAACCAAGGCTGCACGATTTAACTCTGTGGTTCCTCCTCTGGGATGCAGGAGGTGCTGAAGCAGCTCCAGAGTAAACTGGAGCAGGAGGCAGGAACCCTGGCTTCTTCTGGGAGGAGCGACGTCCTGCACCAACTCAAAGGTTCATGTCTTTATTTTGTTTACTCTTTCATTAGCATATAAAGTACATGTTGGGGATTTTCTAAGTTACCCAACCTAAACAAAGAACCACACAGAGAGAGAAGAGTAAATTGTTTTAGGATACTTCTGCAAAAGGAGAAGTCACTCGAGCAACGACCTTTTGGGTCAAACTCCAGTGAGTTCTGAAGTCCTGTAGCATCAGCATCTTTTTATTAGAAACAAGGAATGGGTGGGGGCTGAATCGGTCAGGACCGGTTCTGCCACACAGATTAATCACACAAATAGAACTTACAGCATGTAGTGAAACATTCTGTCTATCAATCCTGATACAAAGATTATCAGAGGTACAGTGACGTTACTTGGGTGATTGGCTGGCCTACTGAGATGATTTGCTGACGCCTGTATGCACGATAAAATGTAAACATGATACAAATGAACTCAATTAATATCTCTGACATCTGGTGTGACACGTAGGCATGTTTTACACATAAACACAAAGGCTGGTAATATTGAAAAACCCTAACAGTACATTTCATCATGGAGAACGTTCTCCTGGAGATCTGTTTCCTCTTAGTTAGTGATTTCCACTGTCAGCAGAGTGCTAGTTAAAGCTAACTCATTCCAGTCGGTGCCTCTGGAACCTCAAAACGCTCTGCCTGACTAAAGTCAAACTATGATGTCATAATTTTTACACCATTATTGCAATGCTCCTTCAAAGTCTCTCCTAGCTGAGTCTGTCTGGTTTCAGACCTAACGGCTCCGCTGGGATCACTTTCCATTCACACAAAAAAAGGAATAAACTCAATCAACTAATCTGATTGGCTGCAGCTGGCTGGGCCTCGTTATGAGTCGGTCCAATTAAGCAGCCAGGCCATCTCGATTACACCAATTAGCCACAGCAGAGATTAAAAGCAGAGAGCTGTTTATGTTCAGTCAATACAAAGAAAAACAGAAATACCGTAAAGTGGACGTGTTGATCCTCCCTCAGAGCTCCACATGGACCTCACCAACTACTACGAACTCAAACACCAACCTCACAACCTTAGGCTGCTGACAGCTGGCCTGGGAGGGGCGGGGCTAACAGGTGTCCCAGGGGCGGGGCCAGCCATGGGTGGGAGTGTGGACCTGGGCGATCACCTGGCTCTGCCTCCGTCCTCCTGCTGCTCCGCCTCCTCCTCCATGGCGGCCATGAACAGAGCCAGGAGCCCACTCCGAGCGGCGTCACATCAGAGCATGGCGTCCGGTGGAGAGGCCGCCGCCGCCGCCATCATGCTGCCGCATCACTTCCTGGACGGAGCTCCGCCCAAAACAGCTGTGATTAGTGGAGCAGATGGACGACTGAGCGACCATCACCTGGAGGAGCTGTACAAGGAGAGGTGAGCTGAACGTTCAGATATATGAACGGCTAAAATAGCACAAAGTTTGCTGAAGTAGTTAAAAAAAAAAAACACAATAAAGACGCACAGATTTGTTTTTCAGGAGGTTTTTTATTGACTAAAATCAATCTGAACTCACGCTGAGAGACCAACAGGTGATCAGACAGGTTTAATTGAGTAAAGCTGTCGTTAACAGCCCGATCTGGATCTCTGCAGGAACCTCCTCCTGGGGGAGATCGACCGCGAGGAGCGGGAGCGCTGCTGGTACTTCAGCCAGCTGGAGGCGCTGTCACAGAAACTGGCCCAGCTGCCGCGCATCGACATGGTGAGACATAAAATACTCAGACTCACAGACAGAATGAGTCAATGAGTTAAGTTTTAGGCTTTGTATGTAGCGTGTTCGTGGCACAGTCTTATTTGCCAGACGAGAAGGGGCGGAGCCTCAGACTAATGGGTTGAACTCGAACTGTGCCGATGAAACTCTCCGGCTGACCTCTGACCTCTGTGTCCGGCTGCAGTTTTCCCTGCAGATGGATCTGATCCGGCAGCAGCTGGAGTTCGAGGTCCAGCAGGTCCGGTCTGTCATGGAGGAACGCTTCGGCACCAGCGATGAGATGGTTCACAGGACGCAGGTGCGACCGCCGGCTGCTGCTGCTGATGATTATTTTAGAACTTTTCAGAAATAATACACAAAGTCTAAACCTTTGAGCTGCTGGTGGAAACATCTGAAGTGCTTCTGAACCGTCTGTGTTGCAGATGCGTGTGGCACGCCTGGAGCAGCTGGAAAAGGAGCTGCAGGAGGTCCGAGGGAGTCAGGAGAGCCAGCTACAGGTCAGCTCGATGGCACACGTCAACACACAGATGCATCACACAACTCCTCACGCTTTAAGGCAACAAACACGCAGACAGAGCTGCAGGACTGGCAGCATCTCATCAGACCACACATCAGTTAGAATTCTTCTCCAGTTTCACGTCATGCCCTCAGCTGTGACAGACTCAGATCAGGAAATAAATGAAACCAGAGAAATCCAGCATTACTACAACTAAATGATATAAAAACAAGAAAGCAGCCCTCCTCCCTTCGTGCTTTGAGGGCTTCACTGCAGCAGCCGCTCCCAGTCTAACTCCACCTGACGAAGCGACACTGAGCCGTCAAAGGACCACACCCAGAACGCCGGGTACAGCGGCTCAGTGAAGGTGGATTTGAAGGTGTGCAGGTGAACCATGGCGTCCTTAGAGATGCAATAGAAGGACAGAGATCCGGCGTTCCAGTCGAGGAACACCCCGACTCTGTGGGTGAAGGGTTCAGGCGAGGAGGACTTGAACCTCTTGTTGTTGTGGCACGGCGTGTAGCTTCCCTCGGAGCACTCCAGACTCCAGGACCGCTTGTTGTGTCCCAGCAGGCAGCTCATCGCCTCTCTGTTCCTGGAGATGCTGTAGTAGGCGACGCCGATGTCGGTGCCACCGCTCCACACCACCTCCCAGTAAACCAAGTCCAGCAGGCCCTCCCTGCACAGAACCTGAGGACATCCCTCGAACCGGTCCGGGTGTTCAGAGGCGCAGGAGTTCAACCAGCCTCGAGTCGCTTTTCTGTTGCCATCAGTTAAACAAAGCTCGGCGCTAGCTGTGTTGGGGTCAAGGGTCAGATAGGTGGCAACTGTTGGTAAAACCAGAAACATGAGCATTTGAGCAGCTCATAGTACTACAATTAATGACAGCAAGAAAACAAGAATTCACCAAATGAAATTATATTCTAATAATAGCAAGTGTTTCTTAAAATCTAAAGTAATAAACCATCTGTATACATCATTGAAGTTATCACTCTTTGCAGATGACACTGTAGACTCAAGAATCAGTGGAAACACAAAGAGAGAAATGCTTCAGTTTTTAAGAGAAAGAAGTTTAACGCATGTGAACTTACAGCTTTTTGGTGACCGCTGGTCTTCTATCGGCTGATCCCTGCAGGAACACAAACATCCTGAACATCGTAAGGTCAAAGAAAAGCCTTCAAACGTCATAAAATTTTAAACAGTTTGATTTTCATTCAGGTCAGGCTGCATACTGGAGGGGTGATTAGCTTGAACTCACCTCAGATTGTTTCTTAGAGTAAGTAAGTTGATTCCAGAGTTGAGAATCTCTGAGGAAAGATTTGCTAAAGCTTCATCTTCGTCTCCTAACACGGCGAAGGAATCCTCGCTCCTATCTTCAGTCTCACACTTCTGATCAGCTGTGGAAAAATGGCATCGAATGCACCACAGTTAACTTTACATTACACAGAAATGCAGGATTAATGTGATTTATCATTCAAGTTTTACTTGTTTGAGCTTTAGAATACGAACCACGAAGTGTTACAGAATAAAAACAGCATTTATGTAGTTTAAGCAAAATTACCTTTTAAAATCATCTTTACACTTACAGAGATTATTGTAAAGAGTCAAGGTTAAATGCTCAAATAAAGCAGAGCTGTAGAATACCTGTTTTTGATGCAAACATCTTGCTCTGTTGTGTTTGAGGGATCCCAGTTTTCTTCTCACACCCGTTTTTAGATTTATTCACACAGTCCTTTGTGGTGTCGCCTTTCTCTCTGTTCTGTTTTCTTAAACTACCCCTGAAATCTAAGCCTGTGTTGCTCTTTTTAACTTCCTTTACATCTTCTGCTTTTTGAGGGATCTTTAGGAGAGGTTTTTCCCTCTTGAACAGACTCTTAAAGGGCTCGCCGGCTCTCTCAGCTTTGGACGCTTTTACTCCGGACTTGTCGTCCTCCTTCTCAGCTTCGTCCTTGTTCTCTTGTTCTTTTGGAACACCAATTTTGAAAACACTGGAGAGGTTCTCTCTGAAATTATTCAAGTCTTCTTTGAACAGAGTTCGAGGTCGAACTTGCTTCTCTGTGAGTCCGTTGCTTTTTGGATTTGTGTCCTTCTCCTTGAACTGGTTTCTTATTTCCTCTGTAAACTGGTTGAAGTCGTCTCGGAGCAGAGTCAGTGGGCTGATTGCTCTTTTTTCTGTCTGACTCGGCTTAAGGAAGTCTTTCACCTGAACGTCTTCATTGCTCTTCTTCTCTGAGTCGGGTTCTTCGTCCTCCTGGACCTCGGCCTCCTTCTGATGGTTTTCATGTGGCGGTTCTCCAAGGAGACTCATTCTGAGCTGTGGCGGTTTTACAGCTCTGTATTACAGGTTGTTCTTAGTTCTTTGTATCCTGATGTGCAGAAAGCTCCTGTAGAATCAGAGATAATTAGTAACATGCTCTTATTGTACGCTCGTTGAGTAGAAACTTTTTGAAACTTTTTGTTTGATGACAAAACTGCTCCATTCTCAAGTGATTGAATGATGTGTATTTTTGTTTTTTCTTCACAGAAATTTGTAATGTTCATAATCCAAAAACACCCATCCTTCCTTTGCTTTGACGGATTTTGACCATGTGAATTAAATAGTTTTGGTCAAAAATTGGGTTTAAAAAATTCCTCAACACCGGAGTCCATTTTCTCCGAAATTATCAAGAAGATCTTTTGCTTTTTCTTTGAAAATCTTGTTCTAATTTTATTTGAGAGGTTGGATAAAAAGATGGGAGTTCAGGTAATGATGCTTTTTGTACTTTATGACAGCAGCTCAAATGTTTTTGCTCCATAAACTAATAAAAATATAATGAAAACAGATAACAATGATATAAAATCTCTACTCCTCCCTCCTTGGGTCAGTGTAGCATCCCGGCCTTCATCAGTTGATGAGGAGGAGCTGAGGTGGATTTATAAGGAAAGTCCAGTTCCTCACACCTCCATCCTGTCCTGCTGCTGCAATAAGCAGCTACATGTCGACTCGACATGTTCGTGATTCTTCGAAACAGTCTGATTTCTGTAAAACTCATTTACGACTCCGTAGACTCACGCTCTGGTGGTCCTCTTCAGATGTGCGTCTGCCGCCCAAAAGGTTCTCAGTATTTTAAAAAAGTGCATTTTAAAATGACTAATTCCACCTTAAACAGTGAAAAACTTGTGAATTATTTATGTTATATCTGTCAGGATTTGTCGGCCTCCGGCACCAAAACATGATGTTACGTGGACTTTATGTATTTTACAAAACAAGATAACACTTCCAGTCACAAATTAATCCACATTTGGAGAGGTTTTAGGAGTGAACCTGGAAATCTGCATCCCAGTAAAATCCCATTCCATCTGCTCTGGGAATGACTTTCAGTCTCCCAGGAATGGGAGGAGGAAATGGGATCACCTGTGCCGCTCTGAGTGAACTCCAGCATCCGTGACCTGATTCTTCACAAGCAGCTGCAGATAATTGCATCTAAAAGACATGATGTTCGTCTCATAGTTTGGCTCTGCCTCGTTGCATAAAAAAAACTGAGGAATGAAGGTTTTTGTTCCGTAAACAAGAGAGTATTGCAGAGTCATGGATTGTTGCTTAACAGCTCAACAAATCCTTCATCAGACACCAGATCAACCCAACTACACTGAGTCTTTGTCAGGATGTGATGTCATTTCCTGAAAGGGGTTTCAATCTCTGTAAAAGTCATTGATAATAAGCTGGAAATATCCAACTTTTTCATGATTATTGATTTGTAACTCTCAGTCTCAGGCCACCCGATAACCAAACAGCTTCTGCTAATTTACTAACATGAAGCAGTAAAAAAGCCCAAACTCTTTAAATTGGGAAAGCAGAAAACGGAAACATGTTCCGCTCGTGTCCAGGCTTGTTAGTGTGATTCTAGTGTCGGGAAGAGTCGGATACTCACAGCTGTTTCCGTTTTCTTCATCCTTCATTTAAAAACCAAACCTGTGAAAGCCAACAGATCAGGTCTCCATCGGACACCTCGGAGCTGAAATGCACGTCTCTCAGTGTGACTTACTGTCTCTCAGCTGAGCTCCATTCCTGTCCGACCAGTTTGGCTCCATAACTTAGTCTGACAGCAGAGGACACGATTGGTTGAAGGAAGCAGAAGTTCTGGTTTCTGCTTTGAAACAAAAGAAAATCTTTTTGTTTTTAGTTTTTAGTGCAGGGCCAGCGTGAACTCCTGAAGGGCCTCGGGCAAATTCAATTTTCGGGACCCCTCTTTCCCTTTAAGAAACTTCAGAGACTGAAAGAAATCAACCGGATTTATTTTGGTTGCAGCTTCTCACATTTGAACAAGTTTATTTCTGCAGCCAGATAAACAATTTTTTTAATTGTTGTTAGCAAACTCCTTTAGATGTGTGAACTGGATCTTTATATTCAGTGTTTTGCATTACTTAAAGATAAATAGGTATGTCTAATATGGTAAATTGGGACTTAAAATTAAAATTTCAAATGACCTGCTGCCTTGCATGGCGAAGTTTTAACCCTCGAAACTGAAGTGAGGAAGAGAAGCTTGTTTCTTTTTTAGATCCCTTGGTGTTCAGACTGTTTTTTTTTGTTACTTTTGGTCTGTCAGTTGATGCATCGTCAGCATTTTTAAAAATGAAAGCTCATCCTGCCTCCCACACGTCTCCTCTTTTCCAGTTTTAAGGTTTCACTTTCAGCTGTCTGAGTTATGAGATGTTTTTGAGTCTTGAAGTCGTTTTGTGAGCTGATGTTGACGTTGCAGGCCCGTCTTTTCTCTGCTCTGACACCTTTGTGAGAATAACGAGACCGTGGACATGGAGACGAGGCCGATGGCTCATTAAAGGGTCAGTTCACCCAATTTACAGCGAGACAAACGTCCTCCTTTTTTCTGCTGTGATCCAAGATCTGTCCTGGTTTACAAAACCAACCTGGGGGGAGGATGGAGTTTAGTTTGACCAGATCTCAGCTTTGAAAAACTAAATAACTTAAAATAAAGCATTTGATTGATGGATTACTTTCCTGAAACATGATTCAATTAGTTCGAAGAAGTTTATAAATAAGCATGTTGTAATTTACAACCTGAAATGATTTTGTATGAAAGGCTTAATACATGTTTTTTATATAAAAACATTAAGTAGCCTCCTTCATTGAGAGGCTGCAGGGGTCGTGTTTATTTATTGCTTTAATTATTTGCAATAAATTCATTCTCAAGGGCTCGGTTTGATCTAACTTTTAAAGTGTTTTTAAACATCTTAAAGCTAGTTTAAAATAATAATAATCCATAGAAATTGGTGTTTTGATGCAACCCCAGGGGTCGCGGCCGGTCGTTTCAGACCTAGTTCTGGTAAAAACGACATCACGAATCGCTCCGATGCCGGCTCAGATCCAGTCTGTTGACCTTTACTCTCTGCAGCTCAGAGGCACGACAACAGCAGGTTGACTTCAGAAGGAGCAGCCGCCTCAGGCTTGGCTTGCTTTATTTTGAAAGGGGCTTGTGTTTCAAGTTTTTTCTTTTCAATTTAAATCTAAACTGTGTCACTTTTGGTTCCTCAGGTTCTTGAATGCGTCGTCCTCGGTGCATTCCTCTTAAAAAGCATCTTCTGGGGTTTCTGCTACATCCTTGGCAGCTCTAAGCCTCATTTCAGCTGAAAATCTGTCCATCTCTGCGTGAGTGCTGCAGCTCTGGACATCATCCAGGCTGCAGTGATAAAAAGCACGTCTGTGCGACCTGCAGGCCCGACTGATCCCTCTGTCAGGAGGAGCAACGGGATTCAAAGCTGTGGATTTAGAGATTTATCTCTGTGGAGGTGGCCGTCCTCTGTCGCAGCAGAAAGACGGCCTTGATCGGAGTTTTGTCTCGACTGCCGGCGTCCATTTTGTGTGCTCGGTGTTGCTGCTGTTTTAATGGAGGAGGTTTGGATCGGAGCCATGGATTCTGGGACGACTGCAAAACAAAAAAAAAAAAAGACAACATTCAGCTTTACTTTGTTAAACAGGAGTGAGACACAGAAACAGCTCAGCTCTTTGTCTGCACTGTCTTCATCTCACACACACACCTCACACCCCGAGGCGTTGCCATGGTGACAGGAGACAGGAGGGGGGGCTGAGAGCTTTGATACGAGTCTCTGAGGATTTCAGCCTGTGAATCTAAATGAAGCTGTTTGTGTTCTCGGCTGAATGAGGACTGGTTCTGGTTTCAGACAATGTGAGGGTGTGTTGTCCCGTCCTTAGCGGGACGGGTCGGGTTGGGTCGTAGAAGGAATCTATGAACCTTCAGGTTCAGAGGAATGAGATCCTCACAAAGATCTGGTGAAATGTGTTAAGATTAGCCTGTGAGAACACAGACATGAAGGATCTGAAGTTCATCGAGTTAATGTAAAAATCACTGAACTGAAACTGAATTTACCTGCAAAGGTTTAAACAAATATTGCTTACTGTAATTACTTAATGCAATATTTGTTTTCTGGATCCACATTTATAAAGATAGAGCTCTGCGGTCAGTCGACCTGCGTGTATCTTAACCCCTCACTCTGAATGTTAAGGAACCTCCTCACATGCAGAAGGCGGGTCTGCAGAAGGGAACAGAACTGGATCAAATCACATCTTCTTCCCTTTTTCTGTGTGCAGCTGTGTGGAGCTGAGAAGCCCCCTGCAGGAGAACCGGAGAACAGCAGCTCAACTTCGGCTGCGGCTGCAGGAACAGAAGCTGCAGACGGAGGCAGCAAGGTAACGACTCGTCCCCTGCAACACTAATTATCAAACTCAAAGATTTTTCTTAATGAGACATTTTTTAGTTTTATATTAAATTTATTCCTTGTCCTTCAAAGACCAGCTGGTCCCAGTTATTACATTTAATTTTTTTAACAGCGTCTGCAAACATAGAAAAGAACAAAAAACAAACATCTATCCTCTTTCAGACCTAGGGTTTTATGTTCTAAATTATGTGTCTGTAAAACGAGCCCAAACCATCAGCCCTCCACCACCGTGTTGACAGCTGGGAGGAGCTGTTTGCTGCAGTGCATTCTGGGTAAACATCTGCCCTTTGGTCTGGTTCTGCTCCAGAAGTCTTCTGGTTCTTTCAGATGAAGCTAAGTTGAGCTGCCATGTTGTTTTATAGAAAGGAAGGCTTTAACCTTTGACCCTTGACCTGCTAACTGAGGCCTGTAGAGACTGAGATGGAACTCATTGCGCGGTCTGACCTTCAGGGTGAATCTGCTGCTACTCCTGGGAAGACTGGGAGCTGTCTTAAATACCTTTTCTCATGACTGTATCTTTAATCAGTCATACACAGCTGTTTTTGCTCTTTATATTTCTTTAATGGTATTTATTTCCAAATTTTTTTGCCTTCATGTGTCTCCTCAGGTGGAGATGGTCTTCTGGCTGCTCTCCATGCTGGCTAACCGAGACAAGGACGAGATGTCCCGGACTCTCCTAGCCCTGTCCAGCTCACAGGACAGCTGCATTGCCATGAGGAAGTCCGGCTGCGTCCCCTTGCTCGTTCAGATCCTGCACGAAGCTCCTGGTGGAGGTTCTGGAGAGACGGCAGCAGGCAGCGCCCCGGTGGGCTGCAGCCGAGAGACGAAGTCCAGAGCGAGCGCCGCCCTTCACAACATCATCTACTCCCAGCAGGATGAAGGCCAGGCCCGCAGGGAGATGAGGGTCCTACACATGCTGGAGCAGATCCGGACTTACTGTGACAGCGGCTGGGACTGGATCGAGAGCCACGCTGCAACGCCTTCACCTGGAGGAACCAAAACCACAGGTCAGCCTAAAATAAAACTGGCAGGAAAATACAACCTACATTAGGCTGACCAAATGGTGAATAATAAATAAATATACTAAATAAATATTCTAAACCATGGACATCTCACAGAGTCAATCCCAGACCTCTTTTCTACCTTTTTAAATTTTTAAAAGATTGGTTTGAATTTTTGTCAATATGGAGAAGAAATTTGAACTTTTATGCTAATTTTGATGTAATTGCTCTCTAAGATGGCTGTACTCCTTTAAACAATTTAATTTAGGAGATGTTTCATTCATTGATGTGCAGATATTCCTGAACCTGTGGACCCTCAGATCTGTCAGGCCACGTGCGCCATCATGAAGTTGTCCTTCGAGGAGGAGTACCGACGAGCCATGAACGAACTAGGTCTGTGTAACCAAATATAACACGTTTCGTACAGTTTGTACTGTAAATCAAGCCATGTGAGAGGAAATGCTGAACTTTGTACAGCATTGAATTAGTTTGGCCAGAGCAGTGGTGTCCAACCGTGGACCTGAAGGGCCACTATCCTGCATATTTTAGATGTTTCTCTGCTCTTCGGCAGGTTTTCAAGTCCTGTGGAAACCTGTTAATCATTTATTCATTCAAATCAGGTGTGTCACAGCAGAGAAACATCTAAAACATGCAGGATGGTGGCCCTCCTGCACCAGGATTGGACACCACTGAGCAACAGTTTGTAAAACATTTCAACATATTTAAAGAGTGACCTGATAATTTCCAACCATCCATGACATTCAGTGACCAGTTTGGTTAAGTTTTTTTTTATAGCTGAGTTTGTTGTTGCCTTCCAGGCGGTCTGCAGGTAGTGGCGGATCTGATTCACCTCGAGCAGGACATGTACGGTATGCAGAATGACCCCATCAACATGGCTCTGCGGCGCTACGCGGGGATGGCTCTGACCAACCTTACCTTTGGGGACGTCGTTAACAAGGTACAAGTCAAGGCGGCAGCATAGCACGTTTGCCTGGTGTTAGCTTTCTTTAACATCTCAAATGTGTTAATTATTCCACCATCCTACTCTTTATCCTTCAGGCCACCTTGTGCTCAAAGAAGAGCTGCCTCCAGGCTTTGGTGGCCCAGTTGTCGTCCGACAGCGAGGAGCTTCATCAGGTGGTCTCCAGCATCCTGAGGAACCTGTCCTGGAGGGCTGATATCAGCACCAAGAGGGTCCTGAGAGACATTGCCTGTGTGTCTGCACTGATGACCTGCGCCCTGCAGGCAACCAAGGTAATGAAAACTAACAAACCCAATAATTTAATAATAAAAATCCAGTAATTTAGTGCTAAAGAGACCTGTTTGCATATTGTATCCTGCAGGAATCGACTTTAAAGAGTATTCTGAGCGCTTTGTGGAACCTGTCAGCTCACAACATTGACAACAAGGTGGCAATCTGTTCAGTCGATGGTGCTTTGGGTTTCCTGGTCAGCACCCTGACCTACCGCTGTCAGACTAACTCGCTCGCCATCATCGAGAGCGGAGGAGGGATACTCCGAAATGTGTCGAGTCTGATCTCCACACGAGAGGACTACAGGTGGGTTCCAAAAACTAAAATGTCAACTTTTGCACCACCAAGGAATTTTTTTGTTTTCCTGCACAAGCATAGATGTGTTATCTACGTTTCAACTTAAAAAAAAAAAAAAAGGTTGATTGCATGTTTGGTTAAACGTGTCTATTTTGTTTCTGCACAGGCAAATCCTCAGGGACCACAACTGCCTTCAGACTCTGCTGCAGCACTTGCGCTCTCACAGTCTGACCATAGTGAGCAATGCCTGCGGGACTCTCTGGAACCTTTCTGCCAGAAGTCCAAAAGACCAGGAGCTGCTGTGGGACCTGGGGGCAGTTAGCATGCTGCGCAACCTGATTCATTCCAAGCACAAGATGATTGCCATGGGCAGCGCTGCAGCTTTAAGAAACCTCCTAACCAACAGACCCTTGAAATACAAAGATACTGCAGTTGTATCCCCTGGCTCTTGCTTGCCCTCCCTGTACATGAGGAAACAGAGGGCTTTAGAGGCAGAGCTGGATGCCAAACACCTTGCAGAGACCTTTGATACCCTTGAGAAACAAAGCCCCAAGCACCTGACCCTCAACAAGCCACTCAGGCACATCGAGAGTCTAGCGAAGGATTATGCATCTGATTCTGGCTGTTTTGATGATGATGAAGCCCCCAATAACTCCAGCAGCCTGGATACTGGTAGCTTCTCCATGCTGTCTATGTTTCTCACCAACTCTAATTTCCTACAAAATCAACATCGAAAGAGGTACAGTGAACCTGAAAGAGACACAGATCCTCCTCAGATGGTTGAGAAGAAGCACGCTCCTCCTGATGATGTGGTCTCTGCTGCTGCAGAGACACTTGCAAAAAAGATTACCAACACAGTTGCAAAGATCGACAGGCTGGTGGATGACATCACCATGCACACATCCTCTGAAGACAGTCTGAGCCTCAGCTCTGAGGACCACCTGGCTGACTGGGCTTATGGACAAGATGAACTAAACGAAGCTCGGGCAAATTCATGTTCCCCCTGCCGTTTCTCTGATACAGGCAGCATGGCCCACAGAGAACGCCTCAACCGAGCCCACGCCCTCCTACGCCTCAAAAACACCCATGCCAGCGTATCAACAGACAGCCTGAATAGCGGCAGTACCAGTGATGGCTACTGCGGCAGCAAAGACCAGATGCAAACATCTCCAAAAGCTCTAATAATGCAACAGCAACGACCCAACCAGCTTGACCTAAAGGTGGCTCATCAAGAATATCTCAATGTGGGTCCGGCTGTTCTGAACGAGTCCAACCAACAGGATATTCCAGAGAGAGATTCTGTGGATAACAAAGATGTGAAAGTCGTGGAGCTCAGTAACACAGACATAGAAAAGAATCAAGATCCACCGGTGCAAACACCTGTCAGTGTTTCCACAAAAGTATCCTCTGATGTCAGCATGACATCAATTAAACTTTCTCCTACTTACCAACAAGTCCCGCTCATTCAGAGTGTGGCCAAATTTGGTGTTGCAAAGACAACCATCAATGTGCAGGCAGCTCAAGCAATGAGGAGGCAGGCATGGGTACCCACTGTGATGACTGGGGGCAGCATTACAAAATTTTCTCCAATGAATTCCACCAGAAGTCCAACCATTGGGACTATGGAGACAGTTCAGAAATACTCTGTGGAAAACACTCCAATCTGCTTCTCCCGGTGCAGTTCACTGTCCTCCCTCTCCTCTGGTGATGGAGCGCTAGATGGACAAAGTGACAATGAGCTAGAGAGTGACTCATCATTAGAAATAATTGAGGTGGAGGATGGCGAAGTGGTGAAGAGAGAGCAAGAGGATGAAACCCTAGAGGATCTGAGTGACAGCCAGCTGTTAATGACAGACTCAAAAACCTTCCCCAGCAAAGAGATAAATCCCACTGAGATTCCCTGTGCTGCCAAAAAGGAAAAGGTGTTCCTCAGAGGAGCTTCACCTGCTATAATTGAAGACAGATCTCCATCCAGTTCCTCAGAGAACTATATCCATGAAACACCTCTCGTATTAAGCCGATGCAGCTCAGTCAGTTCACTGGGCAGTTTTGAGTCTCCTTCGATTGCCAGTTCAATCCAAAGTGATCCATGCAGTGAGATGATTGATGGAACGATAAGCCCCAGTGATCTTCCAGATAGCCCGGGACAAACCATGCCTCCTAGTCGGAGTAAAACTCCATGCTGCGTTGAGCCGAACGTACCAGAAACACAAATCACAGGGATGGCAGGCCAGTGGGAAAGCAGCCTGCGGAAGCTGATGGACATCACAGATCCTAAGGAGAGGTTTAACCTTCCTCCTGATCTGGACACCATCTACTTCACGGTAGAAAAACCAATTGAAAACTTCTCCTGTGCTTCTAGCTTAAGTGCTCTGCCGCTTCACGAACACTACATCCAGAAAGACGTGGAGCTGAAATTAACACCCCTGCTCCAGCAAAATGATGAGAATCAGTCATTCCCTAACGAAGATGAGCAAGGATTTGACAACGGGGAGCATTACAGCGAGTGTAACTCTGATGACGACATTGAAATTTTAAAGGAATGCATCAGCTCAGCAATGCCTTCAAAGTTTAGAAAAATAAGACCTTTAACAACTACCATCCCCCCTCATATACTCAGTTCCCAAATCCGAAAACAAATCCATCTACCATTTGCCATGCTTCCAAATGGCAAAACCCAAATATGTTATAGGAGGAGAAATGTCCACCCACAAAAAGACCTAAAACTGGATGATTCCTCCTTTACTGATTCAGCAGAGGGCACACCTGTCAACTTCTCCAGCACAACATCACTGAGTGACGAAACACTTCAGTACCCCCTGAAGGACAGGGGGGCTAAAGACTGCATCGCTAAAGGCCTGAACAAAAAGGAACCGATAAACAATGAAGCAAAACGAATAGAAGACTTGAGGATATTTTCACACTTCCATAAACCAAACAGGATGAACTACCCACCTGAGATCCAAATGGGCCGAACCACCAAACACGTGATTCCCACTCAGAAGGTGCTGATGCAGAGCAAAGAGGTGGCTGATAGAGTAGCCAACCTCAAATATCGTGATCACTCTCCTAATCAGCAGAAGAGGCAACAAGGCCAGGGCCCCTGCAGGAAACTTGAACTGCCCGTCATAAAGCAAAACACCGAAGGAAACCTGAATTCTGGGTC
Organism: Kryptolebias marmoratus; assembly: GCF_001649575.2. NCBI lineage: Eukaryota > Metazoa > Chordata > Actinopteri > Cyprinodontiformes > Rivulidae > Kryptolebias > Kryptolebias marmoratus. The sequence goes on along the minus strand of NC_051447.1, from coordinate 3,765,023 downwards.
ACATAAAGGAAACAAAATCCTGCGACAAATGACAAATTCTTCAGAGGACAGCAACAGCTTCTATGATGACAGAAGTGAAAGCTTAAACAAACGAAGCAGCAGGAAACAGAACAGGGAAGCAAGCAGGAATACTCTGTCCCGAAGCATGACAAATATATGCCGAATAGATAATTCCCAGGGAAAGCACAGAGGGTTTCAGAGAATAAAACAAAATCTGATAAGGGATGAATCCCTGGCATGTTACTCATTAAGCTCCTCTCTGAGTTCACTCAGTGATGCTGAATTTGAGGATCATAAATCAAAAGCCCAGCAAATGTGGTATAAGAACAGACAGAATAAAACAATGAATATGGCACAACAAGCAAAGGTCGTAACCTTGCACTGCCATTATGACGAACAAAGCTCACCAAGCTCTGTCAGCATGGACTCTGAGGATGACCTCCTTCAAAAATGCATCACATCTGCTATGCCCAAACAGAAACGAAAAATTGCTTCCAGAAAAAAGAAAGCAGAAAATACTCAGAAACAAAAAGCCTCCGATGTATGGGACATATATGAAGAACTGGACAGTGACGATACGGGATGGGATAAAGATTCTGACCTCAACAGTGTCGAATGGAGAGCCATACAGGAAGGTGCGAACTGTGTCGTCACTGGGCTGCAAGCATCAAAATCTCAAGAGCCATCCTCTGAAGAGACTGAGTCGGTCCTGTCATTTATGTCAACATCCAGCTTTACCCCCAAAGAAAGGAAGTTTGCTAAAGATAAAAAAGCAAATAAGCCTCTAGACTTTGAGAAGCGCAAGCCAGTTCCCAACTTGCCGGTAGTGTTTAGAGGCAGGACAGTGATCTATACACCGAAAAAAGAGGAGGCTCCGTCACAAAGACCCCCTCCCAGAAAGGTGCCGACTAACGCAGATGCTCCTAAGAACCCGAACCTCGCTCAGCACAGATCGAAGAGCCTTCACAGACTAGGCCACCCCCAGGACACAGAACTGTCTCTTCCAAAAAGGAGTTCCACTCCACCTCCAAGGATACCAAAAAGTTCATCATCTGGGTCGTCTCAGAGTTCAACACCCTCCAAGCAGTCGCAAAAGAAGATATTATCTCCAACGCATATGAATAAACCCCTCCAGAAGAAGACCTCCCCATCCAGTAGTAGTAGTTCCCCGGCTACCAGTCCCCCTGAAAGAAGGGGACGCTCTCCTGTCGTTAATCCAAATGAGAAATCTCCACCACCTAAAACTCAGAAGTCACCTGTTCGGATTCCTTTCATGCAGAATTCAGTCCGGCAACCCAGACCTCTGTCTCCATTGGTAACTAACCAAACATCCAACAGGCAGAGCAATCAGATAAACGGACGAAGGGCCTCTCCAGCTAACCGATTCGACCTGGTGAGGATGACCTCTGCCCATTCGAGCAGCAGTGAGTCAGATCGAAATGGCTTTCTGAGACAGCTGACATTTATTAAAGAATCAAAGACGCTTCGAAGACGCGACGGTTCCCCTCACAGTACTGTGGGGTCACAAAATGGGTCCCCCCGCAGGGCAGCTCCCGGAGCCTCGGCCGTCTTCCTCTGCTCCTCACGCTGTCAGGAGCTCAAGGCTGCAGTGCAACCCCCAAGGCGGCTGCAAGTAAGAGAGTCAGGCCGAGCGCAGCAGGCCCAGAGGCCGAACCCGGGCCTTCAGAAGCAGACTGCAGCTCTGTCGAGAGCAACATCCGGTGAGAGGGATATTTCTGCAAAACGGCAGCCCAGGAGAACTAGCTCCGAAAGCCCCTGCAGGGTGGCCCAGCGAAACGGGCCAGGCAGAATCTCTGGAGTCAGGCAACAACAGGACAAAGACACCTTTAAACGCCATGCCTCATCACCAAGCATAAATATACTGAGTCGAGTGACCAGCCGTTCTTCGCTGCGCTCATCATCATCCGATTCAAGTGGAAGAGCTAAAAGTGAAGACGACACCAAGAAGAAAGGGCAGAGATCTGCTTCAAAGCTGAATGATGGAGTAACTTGGAGGAGGATCAGAGATGAAGACGTACCTCAGATACTGAAGAGCACTCTGCCTGCCAACGCGTTGCCACTGGTGCCTTCTCCTGATGGAGAAAAGCCAAAGCTACCAGCTCTTCCCGGAAAACTGCCGACAATTCTCCTTGCATCTCGCAAGACAAGTGATGCGACAGTCCAGACAGAAGATTTATCCAACAGCAAGACCAACTCAAGCACCTCTCCAACGGCTGAAGCGGCTACGGTGATCACCGAGGAAGCAGCGAGGTTGGCTCTTCTGAGAAAGTTTAGTGCTGCTTCGGGGGGTAACCTCCAGGACACGGAGTCGGACGGCTCACTGAGGAGTCACAGCTCCGCAGGTACGTCAGACGGCCATGTCGGTGGAGTCGTCACCTTCCGCCAAGGTTCCCCAAGCAAGGCTGCCCGAATCACTCCATTTAATTACGTCCCCAGCCCGATGGCAAACTGCCTGCAAGACGCGCAGAGCCAGGCAACAAATAATGAAAAGTCTGGGGAAAAAAGTGAGTTGTAAGTAATCGGTTGGATTTCAAACTCAGCACTCAAACGGACACAAAGGTGCTGGTCCTTTACCTCGGGTATTGACTCTTTATCCTAACCCATTCAAAGTTTTCTCTCTGAACAGCTGATCAGAGCTTCCATCTACCATTCATACCACGTTGGATGTATGCACTGACACAGATCTGGCAAGAATGGACCACAGATAACTTTTGAGAAAAAAAAAATCCTCGCCTGAAAAATGCATCTTTTTATACTTTTTTCTTTTTTTTTGTATTTGTAGAGCAATCATTGCCTGGTAGAAATGTAGTGAAAACATAAAGCAAAAGACAATGAACTGGATTTCAGCACATTAAGTAAATCAGCATCGGTTTGTTGGACACAAATAAACAGAACAATGTTATGCAAGCTTCTGAACAACAACGTCTGTCTGTGGTGGACTCGAGTCAAACCCTCAACAAGGACTCGACGTGTTTTTTATTTACTTTACATCGAAGCTTTTACCCTTGCCTCACCACTCGACAAACAAGCCCAGCAGGGTCGGTGAATCAGCTCGTGATAAGACATTTCTTCAAATTTATATAACCTCTTACTAGTATTACGCTCACTTTTATTACAGTTTCAGTCTTTGAATAATCGAAGCATAAACACGCGGATATTAAGGTTTTATTCTCATCTGATCGAACTGTGAATACACTGTTTGGATGTTTTACGGCAATTAAACCTGAAGGTTCTTTTTAGACATGCAATAAACATCAAGAATTGCTGGATTAAGCTACATGCTAAACCAGTGGTCCTGGTTTAAACTGCATTTTCCCCCACATTAGTGACGGCCATGCATTTAATTAGATTAATTAGATTTAACTAGATTTTTACATTAATAGCATACATGCAAGGCTGGTGTAACAAATTAAACGTGACAAATCAAGGTACCACATTTCCATAAAGCTGTAATTTAAATATTGTACTGTTATGATACAGAGTCTGGTTCCTGTTTAGGTAAAAACGTAGTAACTGACTGTATTAATTCAAAGTAATGCTTTACTACAGATGTTCAATATGACTGCAGCTGCACTCCGTTTCCTTCCCAGAAAACCCTACAGCACACCGTTTCCTGTTTCTGGCTGTCAGTAACTCTGAGCAGCTTCACCTTCTGCTGTTTTCTGTAACCGTCGGTGTTGTAAATAACAAGCAGGTCCACAGACGCTTCCCAGTTGTTACTTCCTGACAGAACGCCAACACTTTCACACACGTTTCAGAAGCATCGTTGGCACTGAGTAACAACGCTATTCAGGGGTGAAAATGTTTTCCAAAGCCCAACGCCATTTGTATTCTTGTGATGCAAAGATGTGGAATCGTTTCCTGATAACCGGATGCGTTTGTTAATTCAATGACGTGTTTGATTTCGCGACAAGATTCAGGTACAGTTCGCTTTTTATTTTCAATCAAGTGTGTCAAGAAACAGAGCATCAGCGGTCAGGCTTAAAGGTGCCGTAAAAGGGACAATATTAAGACTACACAGCAGCTGGCAGGGGTTAGATTTGTAGCTGGAGGAAAAATCTGCAAACCTGATGTGCCAATAATAAATCTATTAATTAATTATTAATGCTACAATTGGGCAATATGATCAAAAACTAATATTGCATTATCTTTAATCTGTATGATAATACACTTTGAAGCAAGTCTGTTCCTAAACATTATAATCACTGAAAGTTCAACCCTATAATGTGTAAAAGGTCACCAGAACGATCCTTTAAACAGAAACGGGACAAACTTTCAGATTTTGGGCTGTAGATGAAGAAAATAAACATGAGAACGTAGACTCAGTGGTCACAAACTATTGGTTGAGTATAAATGTTTTACCCCTCGCCTCCAGTTCGTACTGGACCAGAACTTCTGCTCTTAACAGAGTCGCTCATTGGATGTTAAATATTTACATCACAGCGCTCCTAACCGATTGGACCCTTCGTCGGTGAGAACAGCAGCTCTGCTGTCAGTCGAACCGTCTTTGTTTTGTCCAGGTTTCTGCGCCTCGGGGCTTCGGTTGGTCCCGGGAGTTTTCCTCCTCTGGATGTCTGTACAACATGTTAATATCTGCTAAACTGTGTTGCTGTAAAGTAATGATAGGTGGAGAAGACTATATAAAGACTATGAATATTCTCTGTGGCTCTGCCATCCCGCTCTCCACGTGTGCCTGCAGAGGTGAATGGAACCATTTGAACCGACGTTAAAGGAGCCGTTTGTACAAAAACCACCTCCTTTTAGTTCCACAGCATGCATAGAAGAAAACCTAACTGGCCTCCGAGTGAAAGGATTCCGCTTCTGAGCTCCAGCTGAAATCTGAAGGTGATACCCTTCATGAATCTGCCTTTTCAGCATCTCAGAAAAGCTGTAAATGTCTTAAATTACACAAAACCTGGAAGCCCCAGAGAGAACATCTCAAATAAAAGTACTCTGATCTGTGCTTGCTTCAGAAAACCAGAAGCTGCAACCATGTCCAAATGGTGCAGATCCTCCAAATGTAGACACTATACCAGAGTTTGATGTTAAAAAGGCAGATTTAAGGCGGGGGATCACTTTGACAGCCCCTCAGGACTAAATATGGTGAAGAAAATAAACGGCACAGTAAGAGTCCAGGAAGTTTGTCGTCGATGGCCTTGTTGAGGCCTCGGTCGAGACTAGTTTGTAGCCGAATCACGTCAAAACGGTTCACGAACGAGACCACAGAGGGGTCGTGGCATCGTGTGAAACAAGCAAAACAACACGAGTGTGTCATTATTAATGTTTTCATTCCAATAAAACGTGATGTGATTCCTTAACCTGCTGTGTTGACTTTCTTTCAAACAACCAATCCACCACACAACAGGTAAAGTACAAATCAGTGTGATTTTTTATTAGTAGTAGTAGTAGTTTTATTAAAAAACAAACTGTTGTGTCATTTCTAAATGTTTAAATTGTGTTCTATAATCAGGTTTTTATTGGCCAACGTTAGTTGCAGAAACGGGAACCTGTTCATAATCTTTCCAGCAGATGGCGCCCCCTCCACTCCAAACACTTGAAAACATTTTAAACTCAGCAGCTTAATTGAAAATGTCCACATGGATTTGATCAAAAGATGAAACACAAACAAATAGGTCCAATTTAAATTTCCTTTAGAGCAAAGAATGTAAAAAAAAACTGGGTTTGTGGCCAAAACATGGTGTGCAAAAAGGTAAAAATACAGATTTGTTGTTTAGACCTAATGTTTTTTTAAAGACACTCCCTTTATAATAAACAATTTGGATATGAAATGACTAATTGAGTCCAAATAAAAAGAAATTACAATAAAAACAGCAGCTAAGGAGAGATGAGACTTCCCCAAACAAAACTACGAAGGTCTACATACATTTATTTTTATAACAAACAGTTAATTTTACACATTTATATAAAGGAAATCATAATATCCACAATGCAGAATGTTTCATTTCACCTTATTTCCAATGTGTACACAGGCTATCATCTTTTATGAATGTCAGCATATATGTTGTGAAAAAGACCTATCTGTGGATTTCATCTGTAGAATAAAATAAATAAAAAAACTTTTAGGTTTGACCTGACAGCCTGAATAAAGTCTCACTTTGTTCCTCCTCGCTTCTGATACCCGCCTGTAAAAAGGTTCAATAAATGTGTCTTTACAGCTTGTCAAAATAAAAGTATTTCCCTTCAATCTGTTGACAACATTCAGGTTTCAGTGATTTTTCATTTTTGGAAAAAACAACTTAAAAAAAAAAAGAACAAAAGTGAAACTGCTTTTGCGTATTTATACTTATCATTTCCTTTTTTTTTATATGTTTGTTTAAGAATGTCATTTATTTTGAAAAATATGAAGAAAAAACAATGCACATACGTAAAAACATTTTTCTGAAGATAAAAAATAATGAAACTAATAAACTGGCAACAAATAAAGTAATTTTATATTATTTATTGTAATATTTTGAAGTTGCTCTTATGTGAGCTGAAGCGCTGTTTAGTTTGATGCTTTTCTTTTGAAATCACTAACACTTTCTGCAGCTTTTATTTTGAAACCGATGCGACCAACAGCACCTTTCAAGGACTCATGAGCCAAGTTCGGCTGTGAGGTCAACGGTCAGCTCACACTGTGGCATCTGTAGAAGTCTGTCATGATAGAGTTCAATCAAAGTGTGGTGAGTTAGAGGAGTTGACCTTTGACCTCCTCCACCTTTCGGTGCAGCTGCTCTCCTGCTGCCTGCAGCTCCTCTCTCTGCTGCTTCAGTCGACCCTGAGCCTCCTTCAGCTGCTCGTTCAGCTCCAGATACCACCGGCACTGCTGGAACCGCTGCACCACCTCGCCGTCCGGAAGGGAGGAGGACTCTGAAGACAGGAACGACACGTGAAGGTCCAGTTTGATGGTCCTGGATGTTTGAGGCCAGCGCTGTCTGTGTTTTCATATTATCTGCACATCTTTGTAAACTCACCTTGGCCCGTTTCCTCCAGGATGCTGAAGACCGGGTCATCAGGAGCAGCTTTGCTCAGGTCCTCCAAGATCAGGTCAACAGCAGGGAGCTCGGGGCGGCTGGGCAGCACCACCCGTTTCTTCCCTTTAGAGCCGAGATTCATTCTGCTGAAGACAGCTCCACCTCCTCCATCTGAAACAGGTCAAAGGTTAAAAGGAGGGGAAGTGGGGGCCCCCTTATAAAGCTTCATTAATAATAAAGGCCTGGTAACAATATTCACTTGAAATGTGCTGGAGTTTTCTCTTATAACATTTGTTGTGTTTAACACTTGTTGTCAGTCAACATCATTATGACAAACTAGCAAAGAATCAGCTATTATTACAAATTAAACTTCCTTAAATTATTTCTCTCATTCATTTTCCTGCAAACATCTAAAAAGAGCTTAAAATGAACAAATCTTTACAGCCAGGAGGAAAATTTCTAAGCCGATTTTTTTAGAATAAAGTAAGTACTGCCGTAGGATATTTGTAACATTATTGAGTGAAGTCATTTTTGCTGGTAATCAATATGTAACTGAATTTTGCAAATACCGAACGGACATTCGGCGCAACAGTTACAACAACGGCTCCCGTCTTTTTCTTCTGGCCTTACCAAACATTAGGTGTCTCGGTGAAACCTTCCGGTGTCTCCTGGGTCTTCTTTAACCTGTCAGCTTCAACTTAAACCGAACAAATTTACAGAAACAATTACCCGATTCTGTTGAAAATATGAATGCAAGTTGGTAAACACGAACCCAGAAATGAAAAAGGAAAGCGTCATTACGTCACACGCGACGTTACGTTTGGTTCGTTTTGGTGCATTACCGCCACCTACTGGAGAGGAGGGAGAATATCTGGATTTCAGCTGCAAATCCTAAAATTATTCAACTAAAAGGGGAAATATTCTTTGTTTAGTTTTTCATCAACATTTACAAAATTACTCAGAAAAATACATATATGAATATAAAATCAAGCTGCACTAAAATTTCTTTGCAGCAGGGTCTTAAAATTAAGGCAAAACTACTTTATTTCAGTTCACATCACTTAACAAGCTCCAAAGGTTCCCATTTTACCACATTTTACTGTAATCTGTTTTTTTTTATTTTAAACATTTTACTGTGTAATTAAATATATACTGGACTATAGGCATATTTAATGTTTTGTATTCTGGCTATTTTGTTTTCTCAAGGCCCTAAATGTTGTAGATTTTTGTCTTTATGCCTGTTTTCCTTGGAATAGTCTATGCTGGTTGCTACAGCTAATCAACATTAGCAAGCACACAACATCAGAGTTCTGGGATGCCCTGAGCTGGGTTTTAAATAATAACTACTAATAAATAAAAATAATCATAAAGTGAACATCTAGGGCAGCAAATCAGAACCAAACAACAGAAATAAACATGGACTTGGTTCACTTTAATCAGGTAAATTGACATGTTCTTTAACTGGGAACTTGTATAAAACTCAACATCCAGCTTGGTGTCTAAAGTACAGCTTCCAGATCAGTTATTGGCTGGAAAAGTGAAAAACCAGTAAATCTGTCGCTGGAGTTTCATATTTAAAAACAAACAAACAAACAAGTATTTTTCAAACCACAAATAAAAATAAATAAACGAAAATAAAAGACAGTTATCAGAGATGTTCTGTGCCACAGAAATACAAAAAAATAAACTCAGTGTCTCTGACATAAGGAGCACTTTCTGAAGAAAAAACTCATCTCCTCTTCCTCACTGAGACTCCTCCTCTTCCTCTGCTGCTATCGGAGCGACTGAGAAGAAGAAACAAACCAGAGCATTAAGTTATTTCATGATTTCATTAGTAAAACAAAAAACAGTATGCTTCTTTTATACTATATTATTAATTAACTATTTTTAATTTTACACTTTTTACTACAAATTGAGTATATTTTATTTTTCTCAGTAGCTCGTTTGTAACCTGCTGACACACAAGCAGCTCAAAATTAGGCCAAAAAAATCCTAAAATCCCATTTTAGAGGCGTCCCTCAAGGCTGAGTACTCTGTCCCCTGCTTTTAAAATTTAAGGTACTCTAATAGACTGTAAGGCTAAATAAATGTTGCAAGTAGTTAATCAGATGTTAAAAAGCAACAAGGGTGGAATTTTATAACGCAACAACGCCCTAACCTTAACCCCAAACCAGCAGACTTACCAAGCATTAACCAAGGAAAGGCTGGAACAACAAAAACACCAAGATTAGCAGATTCATCCCTAAAATTCTCTTAGAACATGAATGTTTTGTGAAAGTGGAGTAAGAAATGTAATCAGCTGAAACATCTGGAATATATGACTTCATCTGCAACACAACAAATCAACCTCAAACACAATTATTTCCTAAAATAGTAATTCTCAAAATCTCAAACTATATGTGTAAGAATTATAAAGAAAATGCAAATATATATGCTATTGGACTTATTAAGATGGACAAACTTGTCTAAGACAAGTAGAGGAGGTAAGTAATGTCTGTTTTACTCACTTTTTGTTCTTCACTCGGCCGTGGAGCAGCTATAGCTGTTGATGCGTTTGCAGATGAACTTGGTAAACTCTTAGTTTCAGGCTGAGAGACCGGCGGTCCTGGTTTCACCAGAGCTTTATTCTTCACCAGAGTGGACAGGACTGAGGAACCAGGAGCAGTAAGGAGAGTAAATCTCTTGCAACAGAAGGGAAAGGGGTGTTTTCCCAGCGCCGAACTGGTCGTACCTTCTCTGGTGAGGTTCTCGGCGGCGCTCATGGCCTTCCCGCTGAGGTCACTGACCATGTTGTCCACCGCAGCCTCATGGCGGAGGAAAACAGGACGGACCACTTTGCTGTAAATGATCTGAGACCCGTTCCATGACACAGGGGCCATGCACCACAGCAAGAACAGACACTAGGAGCACGCAGAGCAGAAAAATGTGGGTTATTGGAAATATTGGCCAGAAACCCGTTGTTTATGAGTTCAGTGTGGATGTTGTTGTATAGCTTGATCCTCGTATGTAAATTTGGGTCAAAAGTCTTTTTTCAGTTTGTGGCAGCTTGTTCGGCTCATATCATTGCCTCAGACATGTACGCTCACCTTAAAGGCGTAGTAAAACGGGAACCAGTAGAGGAAAATGTCAGAGAAGAACTCGCCCAGGCTGAAGATGCCGTACACCACCCAGTAAGTCAGCCATTTTGTGTCATCTTCTTTGCACGGACTTTCAATCGCTTTGATTCTGGAGGAAACCAGATTTATTTAAAGTCTCAGACTGCAGTTCTGCCAGGATGGGTGTAAACTGGGCAGACAGATCTAAAAAAATGAGGATGTCTTGGTAAAATACTTTTATTATCTGCTTCTGTTAATGCCAAGAAAACACGGTTTGTCGTTTCGCTGAAGTTTTAGCAGCAACTCTGCAGCCGAAAAGTAAATTGTGAATTTATAGGAAATTAAATGTATCTAACTGTGTTTTCTCTCTGATGTCACCTGTTTATAAACCGAAATAAAAGAAGTTTTCCCACAAATATTTAGGTTATTCGAAAGCTGAAGAATGTAAAAGACTATTTTTCAGAAACCAATGCCAAAGTTTAAACACAGACATGACATGATCTGTTAGCGCTCAGAGTATGTGTTGTGGATGACTTTCGGCTACTACAACAACAAACTTTAGCTCAATATCTGTAAAAATGACTTGGTTATAGTTATTTTTGTATTTGCTAAGGCCAATTAGCTGTGATGGATTGACTCAACGGTAATCAGCTGGAGATGTACGTCCAGTTGTTACTTTTAGAGAGTTTTGTCAAAACCTGTAAACTGGTTCATGGTATATTTTGCTAACAGACATTTAAACTAACACACACAGGCAGGTAATTATTGTCACGGTTTGTGGGTTTCTGTGTTATCTTGTGATTGGTGTTGATTGTTCTGGGAAATTTCTTTGTGTTTCAGTCATGTTTGTAGGTTTGTTATATTGCTCCCCAGTTCATTCTCCTCAGCTCATCTGGTTTAAACACCTGTCTCATCTGTAATCAGGACACCTGTTCTCACTCAGTAATCGCCCCTCCCAGCAGATAGACACTCCCTGTTGTCGCTCAGCGTTTGTCAAATCTTCTACACTTTTTTGATTGGCCTTCAAACTGCTGCAGATCAACACCAACATCTGTGTCCATGTTAGCTTTTGGATGTTCAAGCTATACAGTATATTCTTTTATCTTTTGCTTAAAATTCTGCCAGAATTTGCACAAAAGTTGGACGGAAACTTGAATAACATTATTTGGTGTGTGTGTGTGCGGGCGGGCTCATCATTGCACAAAATAAAACCCAAAACTCACGAATAATAAGCTGGATAGACGAAGCCAATTAGATTGCAGAGGAGTGCAGCACCATAACCGTACACCAGGTAGAGTCCAGTCAGTGAGACGGCACCTGGAAGGGGACACACGAGATAAAGACATCAGGTCCACTCTGATACAGATTAGAAACTGTCATCACCTGGAGTTTTCTGACATGACATTCATTTCAGTTATGGGCACTTTTTTAGGTTTCAGAAATCGTCACAAAGTGTTCAGTGCAACTTTTTTATGTTTGAAAGTTTCACCAACATTCCTGACGTGGTCGAGATGAGGCGTCCCTGATGGGAACTATCTTGGCAGTAGACATGATGTGATGAAACCTCACCTGACTGATTGTCTTGTTGTGTTTTACCAACAGAGCAGCTGCAACATGTTACCTCACATCAGACCTGATGTCAGCATATGAACGGATTGAGTATAAATCACAAACAACTTGTGGCTAAAAAATGTAAAATTGAAGACAATTGTTAAAAAAGTACAACTTGTTCAAATCCTCAAGACAAGACTCCTTCATGGTGTCATTTCTAAATAAAATAAAAGTTGTTCACATTTTAATTTAAATTTCAGCTTCAACACTGAAACTAGCACTCTTAAAAAATTCAACAAAACATCAGATTCAACAGAAATGAACCTCTGGTTCAAAACATTAGTGTTACCTTTAAAAATAACACGTTTAGAGTTTAGACGTGTCAAAAAATTCTTCATGTCTTAAATGTTTTCACCAAAAACAGAAAATAAATGTTAAACATACAAATTACATCCTCCAATCTGTTTCCTACAAGATGAAAGTTAAACATTTAAGTTATGATCTGAAGTTCAATATGGCCTTTGCAGGTTTTAAATAGAAAACAAAAACTCTAAAAAGTTTAAGTTTGTTCACTGATTTAGTCTCTGTACATAAATCTAATACACACAAAAATAAAATTAACTAGATTTTCATTTGTTACTTTCAGAATTGGACAGTTTTTGGATTTGTCAGACTATTTATTTATAGATTTGGTTTATTTAATCTCTTAGAATTGATTTAACTTGTTTTGAAACTGTTGGTTTTAAGTTTATGGAGTAATCTTTAATGATTTTATGAATGAATCAACCTTTTACCAGGTTTATTCATATATTTTGATTAGTTTTCATTCACTCACACAAGTAACACAAACACAAGATTCATTTTTCTTTCACTCAAAGGTTTAATGATAATGTTTTTAAATAAAAATTGTCTACTTTAGTCTTTTTATGGTATTATTTTGTTGATTGTGAGAAAGAAGAAGGCAAAATTTGAATTTTTTGACATGGTTTTAACACATTATCTCTGTGCAAGACAATAAACGTGTACTTTGTATTTTATGTTAAGTTAATTCAAACAAATCTGACCAAACTTATGAAAAGAAAATCATTTAACAAGTCAAATTAGTTTACCCATTGTTGTTTGAAAACAAGACTTTTATTTTAATCCTTCTGCAGTCTGACCGCAAACACAGGCCAAATTCCAAAGCAAACCTGAATTAAAAAGCGAGTGAGAACCCCGTCCTACCTCGGATCAGCTTACGCTGCTCTTCAGTCATGGAGGCCGCCTGCTCTGCTGCCTGTCTCTGTGGATCATCTGCTTTAACCGCTGAGAGACAGCGAGCGCCAGGCACCGCGCTGACATCATGTCCTGCTCACTCTCACAGGAGGACTGTGTTTATAAAGACCTACTGAACCACTCCACTCGGCTCAAACTAGACCAGGGTGGAGGTTCCCGAACCTACATCTGAACACAGGTTTATCACCTGAACGCACGATTCAAGCTGTTTATATTCATCCTCCAGCTTCTGCAAAGCTTCACCACAGATTAGTCCAACAGGAAATGGTTCTTAGTCAGCTGTTTTGGACCCTCTGGGTCAGGGGTGATCCTTGTTCTCGAGTGACTGAGCAGGAGATGGACTAACAGATCAGAAGGAGGTGACGGATCTCAATGTACCGGTCCGTCCACGTTCCAGCCCTCACCTGTGATCATGAGGTACGGATCACGATTGAAAGACGAGATCCTGGATCCAAGCAGCTGACATCAGCTTCTTCTTCTGCAGTGTGGCTGGGCTCAGTTTCAAAGATACGGTGAAGATTTTGGAGTAGAGCTGCTGCTCCTCAGCTGAAGTGGCTCAGGTATCTGATAAGGATGCCTCCTGGGGTGCCTCCTTCTGGAGGTTTTCGGGCCATGTCCCAATAGGAGGAGACCCCAAGAAAGACTCAGATCTCCCTGGAAGGATTGTGTTTCCTCTCTGGCCTGGGAAAGCCTTGGGATCCCCCAGGAGGAGCTGAAGAGTGTCGCAGGAGACAGGGAGGTCTGGGTTTCCCTCCTGGACCTCCTGGACCTGCTGTCTCTGCAACCCGACCACAAATAAGTAGATAAAACCGGATGGATAGAAGCCTTGGGTCTAGACCGGTGGTTCCCAAAGTTGGGTCATGTAACACCAAGTGGGGTCCTTAAACAATCTCCCTATGTCAACTTACATGCAAAAATGATTGTTTAAAGTACATTTTCACTGTTATGCAGAATACAAACCATAGCCACGAAATAATAAATTGTTTTGTAGATATTTGTTGTCATTATGCTTTGGTTTAACTGGGTTATTAGTAAGTTGTGTATATTTAAACGGGGTCACAAGAGCTTGCAACTAATATTTTGTGGATCAAAAGCTAAAATGTTTGAGAATCTCTAGTCCAGAGGAGTCCGTGTCAATGTAAAAACACTTCTAACAGAAACTGTTTGCACCACAGGAAGTCTCAAATCAAAACCAAACCTTGGAGAATATTTAAGGATGAATAAAACTGCTGATGAACTAAAAGAAACCAAACAGAAAATCTCCCAAAGCAAAAAGAAAAACGAGGACTTTCTGTAAATTCAGTAGGAGGAAAAAAAAACATGAAAATATGTTAATCTGAGCTGAAGCATGAACAAAACCCAGCATCTGTTCATAGGAGGATTAACTAAATCCACTTTCCACGCACGTGCGACAGTCAGGTACCAATCTGCTGCATCTAAACCAGGTTGTTACAGAATCACCCAGAACTTTTAAAAAAAAACGCAATTTCACCTGAACTGAGCAAATCCCACCACAGAAAACACCTGACGTACCCACGGCGAGGACCTTCTTCTTGATCCCCGTCTTCTCCTCCACCTTCCCCAGGAAGTCTGTGACCACGTTCTTCTCGTTGAGGAACTTTTCGGCTCGGTCCTTGATGGAGGTGAGGACGTCCAGCAGGCCCATGGTGGTCCTCGGTGAACAAACAGGTGAGGGGTCAGAGGAGACTAACCTGTGTTGGAGAGGAACTCACAGCCCGGCGGTAATCCTCTGACTGCAACAATCTGCTTTAATAAGGAGGAGGAGCAAAGGAGGAGGATCACAGGAGCATCAGCAAATCTAAAATCCTTCCTTTCAAAGAGTTTTTGTATCATCTTTGAAATCTGGACCTAAAGTTTCTGGTGATGAAGCTGCAGAAGCTTACCTGCTCTTCCTGTTTGCAGCAGGCTGGTCTGATTCCAGGATGACATCCAACCTAAATGTCATGATTTAGAGGTTTATGTTTTTTTTTTTTCTGGTTTTATTTTGAACTCCTCCTCTTGTTAAGCTTCTTGAAGCAGATCGATGGTCAGAGGATGAAAACCCAGCTCCTCTGCTGTTTCAGGACGTCACTCCTGGACGTCTTCGCTTCCATAAAGGACAAAGATGAAAAGTTTCTCAATGAGAACATTGTGGTCTAGCATTTTCTGGAAAAGCTGGAGAAGACCTTCCTGCGTTAAACAGTTCACTGGAAATGGCTTCACTGAGGTTGCTATTTAAGAGGAAAACATGAGGTTTTTGATGAAGCTATAGTAATAGAAAATAAGTTTACCTAAAGTTATTTATGATGGCAGAAATCAGGATGATCAGGACCCCGCAGGAAGTGACTCGACCACCAGGCGCTCATCTGTAAGCCCCTTGTTTCTTCCTTCATCCATGAATTTAAATCCCTCTTAGACTAACTGGGTCATATGTTAATAAAATGGATCTCACTGCATATACAACTTCACTTGAACTTTAACCTTTGGACTGGCTGATTCCGTGCCGTCTAACCTTGGTCTGTTTGCAGCCGGAGTTCTCTTTGCAGAAACATAAAATGATTTATAAAGAGTTTCACGGAAACGGAGAGAATCAACCTTTCAGTGAGGCTTGTTTCAGTACATGAGCTCAGTGTGACATCATTTACAGCGGAACAGAGGTCGAACATTACAGACTTTTATGGCGCCGCGCCTTCAGAAGCAGAGTGGACCCAGAGGTGTTCAGAGATCTACCGAGTCTGAGCTGAAGAGGCACCATGAGGTGAGTCACAGAGTCTTCAGAGTCTAACTTAGTTTTAATCTCATCTAAGGGAGGTTTTCTTGGACGTTATTAGCTGTACCTCTCACAAGACAACCTAGAAATGGGCTTTATCTTCCATAAATTATACACAAGACATCTAACAGTTTATTTTTGTATGTGTGCAAAAGCTTCCAGTTGTTCCAATTTTGGCTTTGTTCTGCTAAGTTTTTCCGTCTTTCTCTGACGTTTTTCCTTCTTCACTTTTAAAAAAATCATCACCCGCCTCTAAAGGCGAAGGGGCGATAATGTTTTCGCTCGTCTGTGTGTGTGTTAGCAAAATATAAGTAATATGAGTGAAGGTTGCCACCGCAGCCAAGCAAACATATCAAACACAAAACTGGCTGAAATTTGCCTTTAACTTTACTTTTGTTTTGTTTTTTTCCTGATACAAATGTGCATTATTTTCCATCCATTCATCCTTTCTTCTTGTCTTTTTTCCATTTAAACACAAAGCTTCCGTTCGGTTCCTGTGATTTTAAAACTGTTTTTCCTGTCCATCAGCACGTCTCGGAGCCCGTCCACGCTGGAGTCCAAACTGGAGACTCTGGAGTGTCACTTCACCTGGGACCTGGACCTCAGCAGGTCCAAGCTGCTCTGTCTCCGGGACAGCCTGGAGGACATCGGCTCAGAGGAGGGTTACAGCTGGCTGGGTCACATCTACAACCTGCAGGGGTTCCTTCACTGCCAGCTGGGCTCCATCGAAGAGGCCCGACGGTTCTTCGGCCGGGCAGCAGAGGCGCTGCGTCAGCTGAGGAACACCGTCTCTGACGAGGGCCCCTGGCTGGTGGTAAATTATGGAAACCTGTCTTGGCTGCACCACCTGCTGGGGGAACAAGCACTGAGTCAGAAGTACCTGTCAAAGATCGACACCCTGATGAGCGAATGCCCGTCTCCCTGCCTGGATGAGCCGCATCCGGAGATCTGCGCAGAAAAAGCCTGGACTCTGATGAAGTTCAGTGCGAATAAAAAGCTCCAGGCTGCAGATTTCTTCCAGAGAGCCATCAGGATGCAGCCAGATACGGTGGAATGGCAAACCAGCCGAGTGTTGGCGTTGGCAAACGCCTTCTTGCAGCACAAAGAAAACATGGATGCTGACATCTTGGAGAAAATGAAAATCGCCAAAGAGCACGACCCGCAGAACTTGTACCTCGCTGCTGTGTATCTGGAAGCTCGAGCTCAGAAAGGAGCAAAGATCCAGGAGGAAGCTCAAGAGTTGGCAAGAAAAGTTTTAAGGAAGCCGATGAGCAGCTACAGTGGCTTCAAACCTTTGCTACGACTCTACAGGATCTATGTTTCCATGGATGAAGCTATTGATTTAGCAGAGGAGGCTCTGGAGCGACACCCGGACGCCCGTTACATGAAGAAGTGTGCTGCCATCTGCTACAAGAGGAAAGTTTTCTCCCTGAGCAACAGCCACCTCGAAGGCAGCCTGACGGACAGAGCTGTCAGTCTGCACCAGGAAGTCATCGCTCTTTACCCCCGTTCCTCACTCAAAATGCAGATATCTCTGGCAAACATTTACGCAAAATCAAACCAGCGAGCTGCAGCCGAGGAAATCTTTGAGGAGCTCCTGAAGAGCGATCTGGATCCCGAAGGAGAGCAGATGGTTTCTGCTTATTATGCCAAGTTTTCACAGTACGGCCAAAGAGACAGGAACAAGGCGGTGAGGTTTTACATGAGGGCCGCGGCGATAAGACATCGCTCGTTTTACCGCGAGGACAGCATCAGGAGGCTGCGGAAGCTCGGAGAGGAGGGCCGTCAGCCGGCGTGCAGAGAAATCGAAGAGTTTCTGATCAGTCTGAGCGATTAAAAATGAAAACTGTGGCTCAGAAGCCGCCCTGCAAAACCAGAGCCAGTTTGTTGAAGCAGATTTCTGAGGGAATCGAAGAAGTTACAAAAAAACAGAAAAGTCCACGCAGCCATCAGCTGAATGAGCTGAAGGTTTTACGAACAGCTAAAACAGCAGAAAGTATGCAGGAGAACAAAAAACAAACAGGAAAACAGTGTAAACGATGACTCGGCGTTCATAAAACATGATTTCTAATTTAAGTAACGAGAACAAAATAAATAACTGCATAAACCTGTGTGTAAATTTAGATTTGACCTTTTAACTCTACTCATTATTTTCACGAGCAACTTCATGTATTTATTTCAATAATTTATTTAATGACAAATAAAATGGCTTTCTTTTGAACAGTCGGCGAGGACGTTCTTCTGTTTAATGCATTTAGCAACATATATAATAAAAGGTGTATTAAAAATATAAATAAGTTTTGATGAGTGAGTGCCTCGTTATGATCAGCGTTTTGTTTTACTTTCAGGTTTTCAGGTGTGTGTAGCAGAGAAGATGACTAAAATCATGACATTTTCAGGAAACGTCAAACACGGTGCAAGGAACAAGGCTGATCGGGTGATAGGTCACAGCCTGCAGCTGGATAACAGGAATGTTAAACTGCACAGCTGGACACCTCATGAGTCAGGGGTGATCACTGTTGATTTCAGGGTTCATGGGGTCAAAGGTTATAACCTGGTCTCTAAAGATCAGGTAAAAACTGACGAGCAGATCCGGAGGAAATGCTGGATTAAATTCTGGTTCTGATCCAGTTTATGATCCGGGTCACGCCGTGGCCTCTGTGGAGGTTTGAGCTCTCTGAGATAAATTTAATTTGATGTATTCTCTCAAAACTTCAGCACATTTAAGCTTTATTCATGGTTAGAGCTGTCTGTAATGTTGCTCTTGACGTCGCAGCTACATTTGCTTCACGCTGGTATCGCATAAGTTTAGTAAATTTCCTTTTTCCTCGAGAAGTTTTTACTTTTATAAAAGCTAAAGCTGGGGTTAAAGTTCAACCTCAGTTTTTTATATTTGTCACTAAAGGATCTAATAAACTCAACTGTAGGAAAGAAACTCAGAGAAAAGTGATCACAGTGAAAGTTTATTCCACAAAGTTCTCTTTGGTTTAAAACTGTCGTCAAAAATCAAAACACAGTCGCGTTTTATCAGTGCTTTAAAGTAAAAAACATTTCATTTTCCTCTGTGAATTTAATATAAAAGTCAGGATTAACGAGGGACGAAGGGTTCGGTTTGTTTCTAAAGTTCGTCTCTCTTCCCCACGATGATCTGACGCACCATGTCGGCGATTTTCGGTCGGATTTCCTTGACGGAGACTTTGGGCCCCCACGCGTCGACCACCTTCCCGTTCACGTCGACGAGGTACTTCCAGAAATTCCAGTCGGGCTCCTTTCCGGACGCCTCTGCACAGAACAGCACAGAAACGATTCAGGAAAGGGTTTCATTCTGACGTTTACAAAAACACACTCCTGATAGTTTTAATCTAAAAAAAAAAAAAACGGTGCATAATGGCCGATGATCTAAACGATCCCGCCCCGTCCGGCTCACCGATGAGGTATTTGTAGACATTGTTGGCTCCAGTTCCGACGATGGCGATTTTGCTGAACAGTGGGAAGGAGACGCCGTAGACCCGGCGCACAAAGCTGTCGATCTCCTTGTCGCTGCCAGGCTCCTGCTGGCCGAACTGGTTGCAGGGGAAGGCGAGAACGTTGAAGTGGGACGGGCCGAAGTCGCGCTGCAGCTGCTGCAGCTCACGGTAGTGCTCGTCGGTGAAGCCGCACTCGCTGGCGACGTTCACCACCAGGGACACCTGACACCGTGGAGACAGGCGGCAGCTGTTAGCTCCACAGGTAAGACGCTGACTGCTCAGAAACACTCACCACTCTGGGTGAGAAGGGCTCATTAATTAGACAGAAGCTTTAAAAGCTTCCTCTTCTACTCTTTAAAGGACTGACATCAACCAAAAATAAAAATATATTCAGTTTACTCGCAGCAAAACCAAACAATGTTGTTAACAGAAGCAGAACAGTAGCTAAATGCTAAGATATTCAGCAAAACAGCTAAAAGTAGCTAAACAAAAAACAACATTGTAACTAGAAGCTACAAGCAGCAAAACGACAGAATAAAACAAACAAACAACAAAAAAAACACAAACCTTGATAATAAATGTTGTGTTTGAGGGGAAACAACTCTCAGTAATTATCGTTTTAATCTGAAAAGTTCTGAAAATCAGAACCAGAACAGAAGAGAGAGGAAAGATAAACACAGAACCAAGAGTTAGTTCAGGATAAAACATGCAACAGCTTCAGAAACTTTCTGACAAATTAAACTACTGTTTGGGTTAAATACACAGATTAATAAACAAACAGACTTTATATCCACTATACTGTTTGTATACAGTTACAAAAAAGGAAACAAGATGTGGTAAAGACATATCATTAGCAACCATTTTGAATAAATGTTGAGATTATCTAAAGACCTCTGCTGCATGGCCCTAATTGGGACTCCGAGCCTAACATTGGGAACCATTTTAACTGTTGTTAATCATCAGTGTTTACCAGGTAAAAGAAGTCCTCAGCGGCTCAGTGCTCAGGTGATCCTCACCTAGTCTGTGGAGCTCCTGCAGCTGCGGGCCTCCTGCCACGTAAGCCGAACCGAGCCGAACCGAGCCGAACCGAACCGCAGAGGGGTGTTAGTTACAGCTACAGTTAGTGGGATGACAGGAAACACACACACACACACACATGGGACATGCACCCTGATGGCATGCAGGTCAGAGAGGAAGCTGCTGATGATGAGGAGGATGAGGAGTTCTGAGGTTTGATCTGAGCCGGACTCACCGAACCCCGGTACTTCTCGAGCGACACCAGCTTCCCTCTGCTGTTCACCACTTTAAAAGTATAAAAGTCTTTCTGTTTGCTTTCTGTCAGGCTGAAGAATAAGGTCACAAACACGGTGAGCGCAGCTGGAAGCATCTTCACCACCAGAAACTGCCAACTCAACAGCGGAGAAGCTCAAAACTCCTAGCGGCCGTGAAGCTAACAAATGTTTGCACGACTTCCGGGAGCTTTCACAATAAAAGCAGACAGAAAGCGTTATATGTTATATATTTATGTTTATTTTCCGATGATGACTGCTACTAAACACTAAAGGATAGTTTGGAATTAGAAAGAACAAAAAATGTTTTCATTTTTAGTAGCCTTACCCCACATAGAAGGTGCTAAATTTACCCCTGAATGCAACATACAATATGGTATTTTATATTTATGACTTTGAGGAGCTTTTTATCTTCTTTTAAAGATAGCTTTCAGGTTTAATTTCTATTTTTTTCGTGAAAAAAAACAAAGAAACAATAGGAGCGGGTTTTTCCCGAGCGGTCCCTGAACGCAGCACGCCACGCACGCCCCTCCTCGTCACCGGCACTCCCACAATGCAGCGGGGCAACCTGGTCGCTGTTTTGAGCAGGGCCGTGGGTTCTTAAAAACATGAAGTATGGAGGCAGCTGAGCTCTGATCGCTTCAGAAGTAAGTCGAGTCCGGTTCCGGCGCGGCGTTGCGGCGGAAGTCGGGCCCCCTCCGCTTTCCCCGAACCGCCCGGGTGTTGTGAGGCATTCGGCTGCCAGTTTTTATTTCACGACCCGGGATAGCAGACGCTGCTAGCTAGCTCCGGGCTAACGCCAAAAAAAAAAAAAAAGAAACTCAGCTACGCTAAAGAGTCCTCAGGAAGTCAAAGCAAACCCTTCCCGTTTTAACACCGCGACCCGTCCCGTCCGAGCCCGTTTCTCGCCCGGTCCAGAACTCGGCTGCGGCGGTGAAAGCCACCCAGTTTCAGCCCCCCGAACCCCGGGAGCATGAAGGCAGATGTTCCGCTGCTTTCTGCCTCCGGAGGCTCAATAAGCATCACTTTCGTTTCCATGGAAATCTGTCACGAGACATTTTTATCACCTAATGTTTGTTTTTATGCACATTTACTCAAACGCCGAGGAAGTATCCTCCACCTGTTGTCTTAGTTTTATTTTTAAAATCACCCTTTTCCTTTTCCAGAATCCTTATTTTGTTGTTTTAATCATTACAGATTCATATCACGATCTATCCAACTTCCACCACAGTCATTTCTGCACATATGTTCCTTTATTAGTTATATTTTGTTGTTTGAGCCACAGAAACTATATTATTCTTGACTAATAATCTGCAAACAGGTTGCAAACTATAAAACCAAATAAAAAAATTAAAAAAAATACCCCGAACCGTACGAAACGGCGCGGTTGTTTCTCAGATAAACTTGTCTGACAGGCTTAATATCCTCCAGGGCGAGCTGGTTTCACATTTCCTGCCATGGTTTATTCACCAAAAACACGGTTAAGGTGATCTTTATTTTATGTCAAGAGTTAAAACAGTTAAACCAGGACCCAGAAATAATCTTTGTCGTGTCTTTTTCCAGCCTTTAAGTGGCCTGTGTCCCTGGTCATCTTCACTGAGCTGTTGGGGACGGGGACAGGAGGGATGGACGAGTCCATAAGTTCAGTGAAACCGGTCAAACAGTCTCAGTCAAGAGGAGCCAAGGCGCTGTCCAGCCAGAAGTCCAATAAGGAGGCGTCTGTGCAGAAGGAGGGGGTCAAGTCTGCGCTGCGGAGCAAAGAAAACCTCACCGCTGCCAAGGATGATCGTAACGCCGGCGGCCAGGTGAGCCGCTCGCCGGGCAGCTCGTTTCCGGATGACAGAAAGAGAGGGCGGCTAAACAGGGTGACCAGACTGACCGGGAGAACGAGTTCTGGGGAGAGCGGCAAAGGCAAGGAGCCGAACTGCCAGCACCAGCCGGCGCCAGGTCCTGCAGACGGCGGCGGCTCATCGGGCAAAAAAGAGGCCGCCTCTTCAGCGTTACTTGAGAGGGGCCTCACAGAGCCAGACAGGACGTGTGCTGGGGCCGCAGCGAAGGAAAAGTCTCATGGTGAGGCGTTCCGTCCCCCCCACCAGAGATGATTAAACCTTCAGACGTTAGCTTGAATAAACTGTTCGATCGTTTTTTTTTATTTGCAGTCCTGAAAGCGGCGGCTCTGATGAACCAGCCTGCTGGAGAGGGCGCCGAGCTGAGGCCGGCCGCGGAGGAGGTTCGCCTCGCGGAGCAGCAGCTGGGCCTCCGGCAGGTGGAGGAGCGCCTCCACAGAGATCACATCCACCGGCTGGTAAAAGTACGGAAACCTTCTGAGGCTCGTTTGGAAAACAAGATCAAAAAGCTAAAAGTAGAAACAGCCCTTCTGCCATACTTCTTTACCTGTTTACATCCTGAAATCGATGGCTCTGGGTAATTCCTGGATTATTAAATGTCTTTTCCCCTCTTTGTTTCTCCAGCAGTCTCCCGAGTACCCAAACTATCAATACTTATGCAAACTCTGTTCTGTGCACATCGATAACATCCAAGGAGCCTACAAACACATCAAGGAGAAGAGACACAAGAAGAACTTAGTGGTGCGTGCCGTTTGTTTAAGGTTTCTTTTGTCGCCGCTGTTCAGCAGAATGCTCGTGACGTGCGGATTTTCACACCTTCCTGTTTGTGGTGCTTTAGGAGAAACAGGAGGAGAACGAGCTGCTCGCCATCCCGCCGCCCTCCGCCGCCCAGCTGAGGGCTTTGGACGCCGCTGTCCTGGAAACCGCCCGTCAGCACGGGATCTCAGAGGAGGACTTCGAGGTTCGGAGGGCGGTGGTGTCGAGGATGGAGGAGACCATAAAGAGGAACCTCCCAGGTTGGATGCTGCCGCGTCTCTTTACTCTGATTGTTTCAGAAATCCTTTTGATATCAGGTTTATTTTTTTGTGATGTTTGGTTTTCCAGCGTGTTCCCTTCGTCTCTACGGTTCATGTCTGACCCGCTTTGCTTTCAAAACGAGCGATATCAACATCGATGTCACCTTCCCCTCCACAGTCAGTCTGCTTCTCCTGTTCCACACGACATTCATGTATTTGGTTCTTTCAACACTTTGTAAATCAGCTGTAATGTTTTTGTTTTTTCTGGTCAGATGACACAACCTGAAGTTCTGATTCAAGTGCTGGAAATCCTCAAAAACAGTCGTAGGTTTTGCTTCTTGTTGTTGTGTGTGTTTTCACCTCCTGCCGTTTTAATTTCCTGTTATTTCCTGCTGCATTAAAGTGCGTATTTGTTTGTTGTCTTGTTCTTTTAGCTGAACTTTCTGAGGTTGAGTCAGACTTTCACGCCAAAGTTCCTGCTGTGTTCTGTTGGGATCGTAGCAGGTGAGGGTCGATTTCCGTAAACCTGCAGTCTAATCATCATTTTTTTGAGACGAGCCGGCTCAGCTGAGTTTGCCTCGGGTCTGACTTCCTGTTGGTCTCTCTGCTCTGGTTTCCTGCGCAGCGGCCTGATGTGTAAAGTGAGCGCAGGTAATAACGTCGCCTGTCTCACCACCAGTCACCTGGCGGCTTTGGCTAAACTGGAGCCCAGGCTGGTTCCACTGGTGCTGGCCTTCCGCTGCTGGGCGAGGGTAAGAAAAAAAACCTCTCCTCAGCCTTAAATTGGGACCGGAAGCTCTTGAATTTTCGAGCCTTTGGAGGATTTTAAACAAAGCAAACTGTTGTGTGCATTTAGTTAAACACCACATATCGCAGCAGTTGATTAAAGAATGTTTTCTGATATTTGAACGTCCGTCTCCACAGCTGTGTCATATCGACTGTCAGGCCGAAGGCGGCATCCCTTCGTACTCCTTCGCCCTGATGGTCATCTTCTTCCTGCAGCAGAGGAAGGAGCCCATCCTCCCCGTCTACCTGGGCCACTGGGTACGTCAGTCCGTTCAGCAGATGACGCAGTACTTTGGCATTTTTCAGCCCCGTGTGATCATGTTTGAGGGAATTACACAAATACTTGTTAGCTTCATATGTCAGAAAACTGTTTGCATTCAGATAAACCCTACCTGAGTCATTTCATTTAATGCATATGATGTCAGTTTTTTTTGTTCTGCTGTAAATCTTTTCTCCCTCAGATCGAAGGCTTCGATGCCAAACGTGTGGACGAATATCACCTAACTGGAATCGTTCAGGACGCGTTTGTGAAGTGGGAGCGGAGACGTCCGAACACCGCGGGGGGGCGAGGGGAGAACAACTGCGAGGCCAGAGGTGAAGGCAAATCCAAACCAGAGCCGAGTAAACCTGACGCTGCTCATCCTTCAGAGGGCCAGGTGAGTTCACATAAAACCTTGAAGCTGAAAGTGGATTTGAGTTGAGCGAGTCCTGCCTTTTTAAAATAAAACTGACCTCCGCTGCTTCCTCCCGAAGAGCCATTTAGCCTTGGAGCTGAGAGAGGACGCGTCTCTGGGCCAGCTGTGGTTGGAGCTTTTCCATTTCTACACTCTGGAGTTTGCTCTGGAGGAGTTCATCATCAGCGTCCGTTTAAAGGAGCTCCTCTCCAGGGAGGTGAAGAACTGGCCCCGCCGCAGGCTTGCCATCGAAGGTGGGCGCGGGGGGAACTCGTCAGAACAGTGGCGGGAAGTCTCAGGAGTTAACCTTTTTGTTTCCTTCTGCTTTTAGATCCTTTTGCCTTTAAGAGAAACGTTGCGCGGAGCTTAAACAGCCAGATGGTGTTCGAGTACATCCAGGAGTGCTTCCGTGCCGCTTACAAATACTTCGCCAGCCCTCAGAGGAGGAGCGCAGGAGGAAGAACGAACCAAGAAGACGATAAGAAAGGTGAAACAATGGGACAGCAGGACGAGGAAGAGGAGCCTGACAGCGATGAGGAGGATGGTTTAGATCTGATGGTTGATGCGAACAAACCCTCATCCTCCCCCAACGGCCTGCTGGACAGTGAAAAGGAGGAGGAAGAGGAGGAAGCCCACGTTCCAGAGCGGGACAGGCCTGCTGCTTCAGATGATCTGCACTATGTGTTCGATAAGATGATTTTTACTGGAGGAAAGGTAAAAACAACCAAACTCATCCCAACTCATCTCACGTTATGTTGATTTGATGAAGACATTTAAACTTTAAACAAAATGAAAGTCTAGTTTTCAAACCGGGATCTTCGTCTGTCTTTCTTTTTAATTCCAGCCTCCAACCGTCGTGTGCAGCATCTGCAAACGGGACGGCCACCTGAAAGACGAGTGTCCCGAGGACTTTAAGAAGATCGAGCTGAACCCTCTGCCTCCGATGAACGACCGCTTCAGAAACATTCTGGACGGCCTCTGCAAACTCTGCTACTGTACGTAGTTGGGTTGTTTCTGGGGGAAGAATTTGGGTTCTTAAAGAAGTTCGTTCTTCTTTGTTTGGATCTTTAAATTGTCGATGATCGCTGTTAATCGTTGTGTTTGCAGATGAGTTGTCTCCTTCACATCTGGAACAGCAGAAACGGGAGCAGATCCTCGCCGGCCTGGAGAGGTTCATAAGGAAGGAGTACAACGGTGAGTTTTAACTCGTGCTTCCTGGTTTTATTTATTCACAGCTTCCATGACTCTGATTTACCTTTTTAATCCACAGAGAAAGCTCAGCTCTGCTTGTTCGGCTCTTCCAAAAACGGTTTCGGTTTCCGAGACAGCGACCTGGACATCTGCATGACGCTGGAGGGACACGAGACTGCAGAGGTGGGCGGACCTTTCGTTAAAGCCATCGATCGTTCCTCACAGCGTCGTCCTCGTTTTTATCGTTTCATCTTTCATTTCTCACCAGAAGCTGAACTGCAAAGAGATCATCGAAGGTCTTGCAAAAGTATTAAAGAAGCATACAGGTGAGTGATTGCTTCTTCTTGACTTTGTGATTTTGGGTCTACCTGTGACCTCCCAGACTTCCATCTCTGCAGGTTTGAGGAACATTCTGCCTATCACCACAGCTAAAGTGCCTATTGTCAAGTTTGAACACAGACAAAGTGGACTGGAGGGAGATGTCAGCCTTTATAACACCCTGGTGAGACTACGAGCCCCTCATCCCGTCCTCTGTTCTTTGATGACTTGTCTAATCTTAATTAGTTTCTTTCCATCGTGTCTTCAGGCCCAACACAACACCCGGATGCTGGCGACGTACGCGGCTCTGGATCCACGCGTGCAGTTCCTCGGATACACGATGAAGGTCTTTGCAAAGGTTAGCGTTTGCAGACTGATTGAATGACCTTTAGGTTGAATTTGTGTTTAAAGTTGATTAAACTTTCATGATAAATGTAACCGCTTCAGCTGACGTTGTTATGAGTTTAAAAAGAAACAAAAATATCTGCAGACCCTAAAAGAAACTCACAAACAAGAAAAACATGATCGTCTGAAAGCTGTCGAGCTGCTTTAAATAATATTAGCTTCTCCTAAAGCCGAACTGGTGAATTGGGTAAAATGACCGCTAGATGGCGCTCCTGCCACAGTTGTGCAGCTAAAACTCACCGATTGGTCACTTCCTTCAGATATCATCTTGACTTCAGATTATTTATGAAGGATGACACCACCTCCCTCATGTCGCTCCTCAAACAAAAGGAGCTTTTTTTGTTGTTTTTTAGTAAATAAAGCTTGTTGTTGTGCTCGCAGCGCTGCGACATCGGGGATGCCTCCAGAGGAAGCCTCTCATCTTACGCTTACATCCTGATGGTGCTTTACTTCCTGCAGCAGCGACAGCCGCCGGTCATTCCCGTCCTGCAGGAGGTGCGTCCCAACCCGAACATCAGCTCTGCCTGCAGCGCGTTTCGCTTTAATTCAGACGACACAAACGGCTCCGTGGTTTTGTCTTTTCCAGATCTTCGACGGGAAGACAGTCCCTCAGCGGATGGTGGACGGCTGGAACGCTTTCTTTTTCGATGACCTCGCCGAGCTGGTGAGTTTTAAGACGGACGTCCTGCTGTTTCAGACCGGAGGTTCAGGTTTGAGCGAGCTTGTTCTTCCCGCGCAGCGTCAGCGCCTCTCCGCCTGTCAGCCGAACACCGAGTCGGTGGGAGAGCTGTGGTTGGGGCTGCTGCGGTTTTACACGGAGGAGTTTGACTTCAAGGAGCACGTCATCAGCATTCGCCAAAAGAAACGCCTCACCACGTTTGAGAAGCAGTGGACCAGTAAATGCATCGCCATCGAAGGTGCTCACACGACTCTGCTTTAACTGGATCTGATTTTTCCACCAGCCAGGAACTTATTATCTGTTTCCACATGTTCCTCTCCTCAGATCCTTTTGATTTGAATCATAATCTTGGTGCTGGGGTGTCTCGCAAAAGTAAGTGCCTTAAAAGCAACAGTTACATGTTCAAACTTTTTTATTTTAGACCTCATCCTCTTTAAAGGCCAGATTCTGAATCTGGTTTGACTAAACGCAGGGATCAGTAGATCTTTACCTGGAACCAGAACTATGCGATGTGGATTAATCCCACAGAGGATCGTGTTTCATCGATTCCTTTTACCGTTTCTGGAGTCATCTGCATCCAGACGTTTTAAGATTTTGTGTTTGTTTGATCAGGAAAAGTTACCATCCAGCTGAGTCATGGTGGCGTACAGATTCAGGAACTCCATTTTCATTTTTTCTTCTAAACATCTGCAGAATAATGACAGGTGTTACACTAAAGCGGATAAAAACGATGGCCTCCTGTGAAGGTTTACTTTGTTTTATTAAAAAAGGAATGTTGTGGACAGCTCTGTCATCGCCATGAAAAAGTAAATCTCAGTAACATTCTGACCCACATCATTCATCCAAACCATAAACATGAGGTCCTAAAACAGAACCGTTTGTGATCGTTGTCGTCTGCTGCCTCCTCTTCCTCACGCAGTGACCAACTTCATCATGAAGGCCTTCATAAACGGCCGGAAGCTCTTCGGAACGCCCTTCTATCCCATCCCCGGCACCGAAGTGGTAAACCCCTCACAGATAACGTAACGAGTTTAGGAGAGTTTGATCGCTTTGTTGATGAAAACCGTGCGCCCTCTGCAGGACTACTTCTTCGACTCGAAGGTGCTGACGGACGGCGAGCTGGCGCCCAATGACAGGTGCTGCAGGATCTGTGGGAAGATCGGCCATTACATGAAGGACTGCCCAAAGAAACACAGGTTGTCCTCTTTTCCTTCAGGAGAATCTCCTGTTTCATTTCTTCTGTTGCAAAAAAACCCACAAAACCAGAAGAATGTTACGAAGAGAGAAAGATTTAGTTAAAATGGTCAGAAAGTTGGATAAAAACCCTTTTATAAAAACATGTAATGGACAAAAACATGAATACAGCTACGGACAAAAGAAGTCTGTGTATTTTAGTAAGAAAATACAATTAAAACTAAAGTGAAATAATAAAATAATCCTGTTAAATTAAACATTAATATGTGATAAAATATTAGTTGCAATAATAAATGTATTTGATTGAATTTATGTTTAAATGCAAATAGACTGAAACTGATGTCCCTCATGAGACAAAATGGTGTTTTATTTGTTCTTATATAGTTTTACAAAAAGTAATCTTTTTATTAGAAATAAGGTGAAATAAAGGAAACAAGTCAGCCGTTCTCACCTATTTTTAAAATTTAGAATGAAGAAGAAGGACAACGAGAAAGACGAAGACTCCAAAGAGGAGGAGCGGGACCTGAAGGACAGACGCTGCTTCCACTGCGGAGACGTTGGACACGTCCGGAGAGACTGTCCCGAGTACCACCACCTCAAACAGAGGAACGCCGGGCCACCAGGTCAGGGAAATAATCACCCCGGCTGCAGTTTTTGACGACACCTTAGGGTTCAGATTTGACCAAACGTGTTTTTATTTAGAAGTTAAAACAATTCTCTTTGTCACATTTACCAGACTTTAAACTGATGGGCTGATTGGAAAAGGTCTGCAGAAAGTGGGACATTCACACAAATATTTACACGTTTGGAGTAAACTTCAGGGTTATAAATAGGTGGATATTTGTTAATGTGATGTGAAGAAAGATAAACAGCTTTTTGTTTGTTTTTGCTCAGCTCCTCACATGGTACGAGCCGTGGCGAGCTCCCAGTCCATTCCCATCCCTCAGACCGCCGCAGACGGTCCCGGCAGAACCAGACAGCCCTCTGAATGTGTGAGTGGATCGGTCCGACACTAAAGTGTGGCTTTCACCGTAAAAAGAGAGGACTGTAGCAGAAAATCAGGATGTTTTTCGGTGTTTTTGTGCTGATTTGTGTTTTTCCTTCTTCTTGTCGACAGTCTGACAGTCTGCAGACTCCGCCTTACTCCCCACAGCCCACCGCTGTCCCCCAGAGCTCCCCCCTGTCCTCCGGTTCCCCTCAGCCCTCCCACAACAAGACCAGTTCTGTTGGTCCTCAGAAGACGCCCCCCCACACGCAGGTCCCCTTGTCCCTCTTTAGTTTTCCCACCTCCCATCTGGGCCAGTATCATCCGGGCACTCTCACCGCTCTGGGGCTTCTTCCCTCCCACCAGTCTCACCAGTCCCAGGGCCAGCCGCCTCACCCGGTCCACATCCCCTCCACGTCCTGGCCCATCCACGGACCGGTCCTCACGTCGTCCTCCGCCACAGTCCCCTCCCCGCCCGGCCTGAAGTTCGCCCTGCGTTCAGTGTCGGGGAACGGGAGTTCCACGGGCGCCGGGGGCAACCCTGGCTCCATGAACCTGAACGACCCGAGCATCATCTTCGCTCAGCCGGCGGCGAGGCAGCTGGGCGTGGGGGGGCTGGGACACTGGCACAACCACCTGGCACAACCCGGGTCACTCATGGGCAGCAGCACTGTGGTGAAGTCAGGTATTCACCAGGGGGGTGTTGGGTGGCACCGTCTGTCTGTGGGGGGTTCTGTTCTCACACTAATTTCACTTATTGTCTGAATTCTGAGTAGGGCTGCAACAACGAATCGATAAAATTTGATAATTAAAAGTGTTGGCAACAAAATTCATTATCGATATGTGTCGCGCAATTTATGCGTCACTAACGTTGTCGCGGAAACGGTGACGTCACCCGCAGCGCGTTGTGAAATCTGAACAAACTCCGTCCTCTCCGTATGATGATGAAGAAGCTACGGCTCCTCTTCCTCACTGCAAACTTTCTTTCTGCTACTCCATTACCGTTTTGGGGGGCATATTTTACTCACTGCAGGTTAGAATCTGCTG
>NC_051447.1:3685861-3733971 GCF_001649575.2 Kryptolebias marmoratus | reverse complement strand
CCTTTACATACAGATAACTTTTTTATGTGGGCCAAAATGAATGACTGAATGAATGAATGAATTCCAAGACGACCGATTAATCGATTAATCGAGAAAATAATCGCCCGATTAATCGATTATTGAAATTATCGTTAGTTGCAGCCCTAATTCTGAGTCAGCGGCTCCACAGCAAACATCTTTTATTTGATCCGATCGGCTACTGCAGGAGACGGCTGCTGCGACTTTTCCTTTTTGTAACTTTTTAAAATATTCAACTTTTTTTCACCATAGAAGGGCATTCAGATCCGTCCGGTTCTCTGAAATCTGCTTCAGAAAACCGGCTGCAGTTTTGCCTCCTTGTGACAGTTTCAGCTTTCAGCCAGCCTTTTGCTACTTTTGAATGTTTTCTAACACGATCAGCAGCTGTTTCGGCTCGTGTTGGGCTGACGGAGAGAGGAATGTGTGCCCTGAGCTCTGAAGTAATTTTCACATTCTGGTTCCACAGAGTCCGGCCACCAGGCCCAGTTTGAAGCTCTGAGCCAAGCCTCGCGGTTATGGGAGCACAATAAACCCCCCCAGTACAGCCTGTCCCCATCCTGGCCCTACCGGATGCCCCAGAACTTCATCCAGCAGGGCAACGGAGACTTCCAGCCGGGCAAGACCTTCGTGGCCCAAGGTCAGACAGGAGAAGCTGGTTTCTGCAGCAGTTCTCTCTGACAGCGTCCTGATGCTTGTGTTCTCTCATTTAACAGGTTCTGTGATGCACCCGAACCCGAACTTCCCTCTGGTCCCTCACGTCCGGCATCCCGTCAACCTAAATTTCATCCAACAGAAGAAATAATCTCTCTTTTTTAATTTGCTTTCCGGTCAGTAATACAACAAAATTATGTACTCTTTGCATCACTAGACCTTGAGAAAAAAATCTTTTTAATGAATTTTATCATTCTTGTACAGTTTTGAGTTTATTTTATCTTCATTTTTGGTCTCATTACATTGATTTGTGATACAAATGTCAAATATTTTAATACCCCTGTTTTTGAGGGGGTCCAAAAAGGGTTTTTTATTTTCTGTGTAAAGTAAGAAGAAAAATGTAAACCTTTATTTTTATTAGCTGTATTCATGCTTTGCTCGCTGACAGATGAAGGCTTTGAATAGATGTTTGTTTTAAAAACAATCTAACGTGTCGCCCCAAGTCCAGCATGTAGTTCCAAAAAAGGAGATAGCAAGAAAAAAGGAAAAAAAAAATCGTAAATCCTAAAAAAAACAAACAAAAAAAATCAATAAAGTAAACGAAAACAACTTGGTTGTGGTTGCAGATTACTTTTCTTGCTCGATGCAGAGTTGTTTTCTGAAAGTAGGTTGAGAAACAAGTCGAAGCAGTTTTCAGGATTTTCGGAGGGGCTGACCGCAGGACCTGGAGGGAACACCAGGGGGTGCTGTCAGAGACCTGGAGCCCATCAGAACCAGCGCAGGCACCAGAAGTCCAGCAGAACCTCAGCTGAGTCCGTCTGCCTGATCTGAGACGGAAGATTTATCTGCAAACACCAGCAGAGGTGAAACCAAACCTTTCTGTCGACTGGAAACATTTGGGTTTGACGTTTACAGATGAGACGAGAGCTTTTATTTCCAGGTGTTTTACATCTGGATTGAACACACAATTTAGAAGGCAGCATTATTTGTAATAAAAGTTTTGGATCACGTGGCTGACAGGTGTGTCCTCTGCCTGTTCGGACTGCATTTATCGTATGTAGAGGCCGACCGTTTGGAACGTCGGGAAGAAGAAAGGAACCAGGAATGTTCTTTAACAGACGTCCGACAGGAAGTCAGAGGAAAACATCAGCAGCAGATGACGGAAGTGTTGAGAGAGCTTCGAAGAAAAACTCCTAAAACAGCAGTTAGTAACCTCATCGGCAGCCTCCAGAGGGCCGTTCATAAGAAAGAAGGTGGTGATGATTTATAGGTTAAATAATAAGATTTATGACCCGGTCCTTTTTGGACACAACAGGATGGTGAGTGTTTCACTCAGCAGTGATGAGATTTCTTTCGATCTGTTCTTGCTGTCTTTGCTATTTTGATTTTACTATTAAAATAAAAACAGATAAGGTATTAATCCTCTCTCGTTCCTCTCCACGTGCCAGGAGAGGATCCTCCGGCTGAAGTTAACTTTAATTCTGTAATTTTTTTAATTAGAAATACTCCTCTAATTAAATGTAGAGGAGTGATAAGGAAGCGGTGCTGATGAGGGGTGTGAGTGGAGACAGAAAGCCTAATTAGATGAAATACCTGAAGGAGAAATCTGACTCAATAAGTTTAATCTTTTCACAGCTTCTCTGAGTCCGGCTCACAGGAGATCACCTTCTCCCCATTTGATTTGCAGGAAATTAAGTTATTAAATGCTCCTAATAGCCGTGGAAATGACCGCTCATTCTTCTTGGTGTTGTCAGTCGCTACACGTCACAGACCGCCCCCCACCCCCACCGCCGCCCCGTTAAATGTCCCGCTGCAGCTGAAGTGTGAAAGTCAAACACAGAGCGCAGCGAGGAATCTGCTGAATTCAAACCCAGAATCCTCAGAAGGTTCAGGACCAGCCAGGGACCACCTCTGCTGCTCTGGATCATCCAGGTCTGTTAGCACAACGCCAGGGCGGAAAGACATCAACAGTGACCTCAAAGGAGCAACTGCGGCTTCCCATCAATCAATTTGGGAAGGGTCAAAGGTCATTGGAGTCCATCATCCCACAAAATCCCAAGAGCTCCATCTCAGCCTCTTCAGGCCTCAGTTAGCAGGTTAAAGGTCATGACAGGAGAAGCTCACAGCATGAAGATGATGAGGAAAATGAGAGACAGCTGTCTTTAGGCAAAGACTACAGGACAGCTTTATGTTTACCTTAATAGCTTGGACAAGAACCAACCAGAACTCTGAATCCGGGTCGTGGATGTGTCTTCAAGCAGGACGGGGAAGCTCCTGTGATGATCTGGGCTCAGATCGGTTCTCTGATGGCGGCGGTTTTACAGCGGCGTCCTGTTTTCACTCGTTTTGTTCTCAGATGATCGTTCTGCACGAAGGCCCGAATCGATCGGCGGCCCCATTACAGAGGGGCGACAGTTGCGAAGGTGACAGAATCCCAACGCTCTCCTCTCCTCTGGAATAATTCTTTTACCAAGGCTCTAATCGGGTTTGTCTTGGACCGATAATGGATGTCCGGGCTATCTAAACATGCACCCAAAAGCCAGCTCAGATAAGACGGACAAATTACAGGAGGACAAAAGAACACTGAGTAAAGAGAGGAGATCTGAAACGGCTGGGGTGTCTTATATATTTGCACCCATTTTCTATTTTAAAAAGAGCACAAATGGAGTTAATTTGATTGATAAATTAGTTTGTCTTTAACCCTCACCTGTGTTAGGTTAAACAGGGAGGTGGAACATGGCGGTGCGGAGGGACACATTGATCAGTGTCAGGGTTTCCTGTAGCACTCGCAGCTATCCATCACCTCTCTGTCCTCTTTCTCAGGTGGCAGTGTCATTTACCATTTTTACAAATGCTTTCTGTTCCACACATCTGCACAGGAAACAGGTGAGCAGTCGTGTCCTTCAGGAGCCGGAGGACGAAACCATCTGCAGCCGCAGCGT
Source organism: Kryptolebias marmoratus (assembly GCF_001649575.2). Classification (NCBI taxonomy): domain Eukaryota; kingdom Metazoa; phylum Chordata; class Actinopteri; order Cyprinodontiformes; family Rivulidae; genus Kryptolebias; species Kryptolebias marmoratus. The sequence continues at coordinate 3,730,360 of NC_051447.1, read as the reverse complement.
CGGGTTTTACAGAAATAAAACTTAGGGGCAGGTTTTACTGTTCGCTGAGTGCAGAGAGAAGGGACATGGATGATTTACTCCATTCTCTCACTGAAACATGGACTGCAGCTCCCAGCAGGGAAAAACTGGAAGCTCTCTGACCTTTTTGTCATCCGATCAGCAGCATCTGAAACTGTTACGTCCTGCGGGGAGATGAAGAGGGGGAGATCTGCCAGGAAGCACGCAGATGAAAATTCTGCAAATGCATAATGACCCAACGGCAGGCAGGTTGAACTCAAGACACTTCTTCTGTCACGTCTACTTTATTTTAGGTCACATGCGTTCATCCGTGCATTTCCAAAAGGACAAAAACATGGAAATGTTTCTTTTCACAAACCTTAAAAGCTGGACACCGATGAAGCGATGAAGCAGGCGAGTGTTCAGCGTTGTTGGATTTTTAACAAAGAAAATCTCCCCTTTTGATTGCCATTATCACTAAGAGACCCCTAAACTTCAGAGAGACATTAGATCTGTTTAAAATCAGCTACAGTTCTGCAGCTCAGTGCCTTCCTCTTTACCCAACACCTCACCCTAACTCTTTGGAAACCATCTGTTGTCAGAGATACTGAAGTCTAAAAATGAGCGACTCTTATTTTGGTTCCACAGTTAGACCCAAATCCTCACCTCACAATCAGATGTTCAGGTCAGGGGTCTGCAACCTGCAGCTCTGGAGCCACACGCGTCTCTTTAGCTACTCTGCAAGAACCTGACAAGAACCTTTTTTATACTCTTTATTTAACTTTTTTCATTATTACAATGAAACATACAACACACAGAACTTGGGGCACTGATTCATAGTTAAATAGGAAGGAAAAAAAAAACATTACAAGATGTTACACATAGATATGCTTCCTTGCTCTTGAATGTCAGCCATTTAGACCAGGGTTTGCTGTAAGAATGTCCTTTTATATGTAAAAGATATGTCAGTTTTTCCATAGAGTGAATCTCCTCCATGACTTCCCGCCAATGGTCCAGCTGGGGAGGGAGTTTCTTTAGCCAAGACCGTGTATTAGCTTTTTTGCTTGCAATTGATAAAGATATTCATCTTCTTTTTGAAACACTTCTCCACATATCAGCCCCAGCAGAACAATTCTGGGGACTTTGGAGATGGCATACCCCAAAATTATCCCGGTAGTCTGACAGATCCCATCCCAGTAAGGTGACAACTTTGGGCAGGACCAAAATACATGAGAGTGATTGATGTCCTGATGGCCACATTGTCTCCAACATTGCTGTTCTTTTCTTCTCTGTCTACTCATAATTTGAGGTGTAATAAAGTATATAATTAAGCACTTCCATCTGAATTCCTTCCATCTTTTAGAACTGGTAGATGTCTGTTATGTCACACAAATTGAAAGCCAATCACCTTCTATAATTTTTACTCCCAATTCCCTTTCCCATTTTGACTTAATAGTCAAGGTGTTATTTCCATTATGTTTCTGCAACCCCTTATATAGTTTGGAAACGGTTTTACATGGGAGGTGAGTATAGGCATGTGTAAAAATTTGCACAATAGTATTATCTTCTGGAACTTTTATACCAACTTTTATTTTGGTATTGTAGAAATGTCAACCTGAAAGTATTTAAATAAGTCTCTGTTCTCAAGATTATAATCCCTTTTCAGTTGCTCAAACGTTTTAAAGGTGTTACCTTCTACAAACTGGCACAAAGCTACAAGTCCTCCATCTTTCCAGCCTAAAAAGGAAGAATCCCAAAGTTTAAATTACAGGAGGGCCACATCAGGAGTCCAGTGACATCTGCCAATTTGTACTTGTCAACTACTTCTTTCCAGATTACCAACGTGTCTTTAACTATACGATTCCCACTTTGGTCCGAAACTATTTTACCTCCCAAGCGTGTTTGGGGTTGGACCCCACCCTGCCTAAGTTCAATCTGTTTCCAGCCAGTCTCCATTTCCGGGGAGCACCAGCAGACCATAAATCTCATTTGAGATGTGTATTCCCTCAAATTTGGAAGGGCCAGACCCCCCTGATCTCTATTAATTTGGAGTGTTTTAAATTTTATTCTTGGTCTGGTCCCGGACCAAATAAATCTTGAGATCAGCCTATTCCAGGTATGGAACTGTGTGCTAGATATTCTAATAGGCAATGACATGCAAAGATATAAAAATCGAGGAAGCAGATTCATGCTCACTATTTCCATTCTAGCTGTGAAATCCAACAGTAACCTTGCCCAGGCTGTCAAATCTTTTTGTATGGTTTCAGTAAGATTACCAAAGTTCAAACTAAATATCTCATTCAAATCTCTGGAAATAAATACTCCTAGGTATTTTAGCTTCTTGGCATCCCACTTAAGTCCATAGGTCTTTCTTATAAGTTTACTAGGGGAGTAGTTAATTGTCAGAACTTGTGTTTTTGTGATGTTTAGACTGTAGCCCGACAGTTCACCAAACTCAGTTAGAGCTGACATAAATTTGGGGAGCGTTATATTTGGATTTTGGAGGTATGTGATTATGTCATCTGCAAAGAGGCCAATTTTGTGTTCTATATTTGCAAAACTAACACCCTTTATCCCATCATTCTCTCTAATAGCCTGTGCCAAGGGTTCAATGAATATTGCAAAAAGCGTTGGGCTTAGACAACATCCCTGGCGGGTTCCTCTGTGTGGTTGGAAGCTATTTGTTAGGTGCCCATTGATTTTTACCGTGGCCCGTGGTTTATCATAAAGTGACCGCAAACAACTAATAAACTGATTATTAAAGCCCAGATGCTCTAGTACCTTGTATAGAAAAGTCCAGTTAACCCGGTCAAAAGCTTTTTCTGCGTCTAGGCTAACTAATGCGACACTGAGACCCTGCTTTTTGGCACGAGCTAATATATGTAATATTCGTCTTATGCTGTCATGAGTTTGTCGGCCTCTGATGAATTCCATCTGGTCTTCGTGTATTAGTTCTAACAAGTAATACTCCATTCTCCGAGAGATTATTGATGTAAAAATTTTATAATCAACATTCAGAATTGAGATTGGGCGATATGATTCGCAGTATTCAATATTTTTCCCTTCTTTAGGGAGGACAGATATTACAGCTTCTCTCCAAGATGGTGGAATCACAGCTCTGCTCAGTGTCCAGTTAAAGGACTCGAGCAGAACCGGGGAAAGCTCCTCCCTGAACATCTTGTACCATTCATTTGGGAACCCATCACTACCTGGGCACTTATTACTTTTTAAAAGTCCAATAACTGTATCCAATTCTTTCTGGGTAATGGGAGCAGATAGAGCTTCGTTTTGGGTTAATCCAAGCGAAGGTAAGTCCACAGCTGCCAAATAATCAAAAATAGCAGTTATGTTAACTGTTCCTGGAGCAGAGTATAGTGTTTTAAAGTAATTCTCAAAGGTATTATGTATTTTATCCGTGTCATAGGTTAAATTACCAGTTGAGGATTCTCTAATTTTAGTAATCGAATGCTTCAGTTGGTGTTTACGAAGTTGTCTAGCTAAGATTTGTGTAGCTTTTGGGCCTGATTCATAAAATGTTTGTTTGGAGAATTGAATTTTTTCCTCTAGTATCATATCATTTATATTGCTTTTAGTTTTCATTATTTGTTCTGATAATTCTCCATTGTTAGTCATTTGCTGTTTTAATTCTAATCTCCTCAATGTGTTTTCCAATTCCTCATATTTTAACCGCTTTACTTTTTTAAGATAAGCAGTTTTAGAAATTAGTCTCCCTCTCATTACTGCCTTGACCGTGTCCCAAACTAAGATGGGATTTACCTGCCCATTATTATTGTCTTTTACACATTCTGTTATTTCTTTTCTAATCTCTTTTGTTGTGGTTTCATTATTAAGGATACCTATATTTAAGTGCCATAATGTTGTTTTAGGCCTATTAGACAAACTGATGGACAAATAGATAATGTTATGGTCCGAAATATCAGATGTTCCAATTAAACATTCCTTCACTTTAGATCTATCGATGGTGTTCATCAGGAACAGGTCGATCCTGGAGTGGACTTGTGTGTAGAAGAGTAATGAGTAAATTATTTTTCTTTAATAAGGAGATCCCTCCAGACGTCAAACATGCCCATCTCCCTGATCAGGATATTTAGATCTTTTGACCTACCAGTTTTTTGTTTCTTATAGCTTGTTGTATCTAGTGCATAGTTAGGGATTGTGTTCCAATCTCCAACGCAAACAAGAACACCTTCACTAAATGAGATAATGGTGTCAAATACCGTTTTAAAGAAAGTTCTGTCGCTCTCTGGTGGTACATATATATTAACAATCGTGACAACAACATTATCAATCCTCCCCTTTATAATAACAAATCTGCCCTCTTTGTCGCCCTTCTCAGATATCTATTCTGCCAGCCCAGCAGCTCCCGAAGACTCGACTCCGTCAGCTATCGCTGGTTCCTCCACTTGGATTCCGCATCTCTTCAGCTCGTTGTAGGCTTCCCGAGCACTGGAATATGTGCGGGTTCCTGATTCCCAGTGGATCCTTATGTTGGTAAACGGTGTTTGAAAGCGTACACCTTTTACCTTGAGCACTTTCTTAATAGCGATATATTCTCTGCGCTTCTTCACTATCTCAGGTGCATAATCGTGGTTAAGTGAATATTTGAAGATCCCACCTGGATCTTGCCTTTTTTCCATACTTCTCTTAAGATCTTTTCTTTTGTGGAAAATTCCAGAAAGTTGACAATAATAGCCCTCGGTGGTGAGTCGGGTGGGGGTTTACTTGCCAGAGTGCGATGTGCGCGCTGTATTTTCAATTCAAGGTACCTCCGGTATTTGTAGCTGTATTTGAAGCTGTGTGGTGGAGTTCCCCTCCTGACCTTCTGGCACCCCAAAGACACATACATTGTTTCTTCTGGAACGGGACTCTAAATCAAGCACTTTAAGCTGTGTTTTCCTCTGTTGCTCGATGCAGAAGCACAGCGCCTCGGTTGCCTCCTTTGCCCAGTTCTCCACTTGATGAACACGGGCCTCCGCCTCGTCAACCCGCTCCGCCAAGCCCTGTACATCAGTGGCAATACTGTCCAGCTTACCGTTAATCTCACATCCCAGATGGTCGATGTTCTGTTGTAGCTTTGCATTATCCCCCTTCAAGACAGTCTTCAAATCGTCAATAGCCTTAAGTATTCCTTCTGAGTCCATGTTCGTTCCAGAGCTCTCAGCTCCCGCACCAGCCACGTTGTTGTTAGCTTGATTCAAGCGCGTGTTAGCTGTAGTGACCGGGGCACCTTTATCCTGAGTTTTGGGCATCTTTATTGATTTTTTTATGGCTCGATGTGTTTCTCCTCCCGTTCATAAGTTATTTTGTTGAAACAGTAAGCTTATTAACAAGTTTTGAACGGGAGTTTTTGATATTAAGGTGGGAGAGAGGCTCTGACACAACCGTCTACTCCTTTTGCTTCCGGAAGGCGTTTTTTTTGTTTCAAATTCACAGACAAAATGAACAAGTACACGACTTTCTGCAGAAGAATGACACTAATGCAACATTAGGCTGTCTGTGTGAACAGAAATCAATGCTTTCCTTACATTTCTGGGCCAGAATGAGACAAATATGACTAAAGTTTTCACTGGAACGTGTTTAAAATTCAGTGGTTAGTTAGTTTGTTTCCAGCTTTGTTTTATTTCTGGCATACAGTGAAGTCATTCCCCAAATTCACCAGATAATTCCCATTTTGCAATATATTTAAGGCAGCAAATAGATGAAAATGCTTGGTTTCTTTTGGTGCTTTATTTATCTCTGAGTTGGTTATTTAAATGTGTTATGTATTCACAAAATATGGGAAAGACTCCAATAATTCTGCATAGTTTTAAACAAACAAACAAAAGATTTCGAACACCAAAATGACTTTCTGTGCATTTTTTAATGCAAAAGTAATGAAGTTTGTTCCCTTTAAGCACTAATAAAAATGCAGCGGTGACATCAGTCTGCGGGGTTAAAGATGTGCAGCCTGGGAGGACAATTTGCTGCTGTTTCCAACATCTCTGTTGTCATGAACTGTATTATCTGTTAAGCCGAATGCCTTATCGGAGCCGGGTTGCTTCATGGTGTGCGGCGGCCTTTTCAGGCAAAAAGCAGGTCACTTTGAAAGCTGCGGGCCCTCCGTGTCCACTGCAGAGGGGTCAGGAAAAAGCAATTTGCATTTTAACACGAGGGGAAGATTGTGAGCTGAGTCGCTGCTGCCAGAGCTCCCCGAAGGGCGGAGCGGAGCCCTCCCATCACGTTTGACACCTTCATAATGGAAAGACATGACCGCGCTGCAGGCTGACGACCAAAAAAGCTGGATTTATGATCCTCGGATACATTAAACTTTATCGTTTACTGTTGTGTCTTTGTTAGTAGTCAGGGTGACCCAGAGTCTGGTTAAAATATCAGAAAGTTAAACACGTTATATCACTTTACGACTGCAAAAAAAACCTTTTTTCCTTTCTTGTTTTTATGAGACTGAGACCGAGCTTTCTAGCTCCTGAAAGCCTTGATAGTCTTGAGGTTTCCTTGGACCCAGAACAGAACCGAACCTCCTCCATGTCCCCCTGTAGGTTCAGGGTTCTGGTCTTTGGTTCTGGTTTGGGTCTGTAGACACAGAGCTGATGGGACTTGTTGCCTAAAAGCTCCAGTTTTGTCTCATCTGTCCAAAGGACATTCTCCCAGAAGCTTTATGATCTGGTGTCCTCCTTGGTCGTCTTCCATTAAGTCCACTTTGTCGCAAACAGACCAATGGTGCGATGACCTTTGACCTTGGAGTTCACCTCTGATCTCTTTGGTTGCCGTTCGTATTATCCGTCTCCTCAGTTTGTCATCAGTTGTCCTCTTGTGGACACGTCCAGGGAGGTTGTCTCCAGTCCTGTGGACCTGAACCTTATTATCTCAGGAACATCTAGCTGCTTGGAGACATTTAACCTGCTGTCAATCATTGTCTTTCTGAGCTCCTGAGACAACTCTGTCCTCAGCTTCCTGTCCCCCAGGTTCAGTGTGGTACACACCATGATACCAAACACCCCTGTGACTACTTGGTTACAAGACTGAAGACACCTGTCGTCGAATTATTTACAATCTTTTCTCGGGGGACCATCCTTTTTGTCAAAGCCAGTTTCATTCCTTTTTTTATAATTCTAACAAAAGGGTAGAAAAATGTATCCACATCTGTAGCTGCTAAAAGGACACCTCTCCAGTCTGGATTTGATTAATCTCCAAATCAATCAATTAGCTCCTTCTGGCCTCTCGGCTCAGAAGAGAAAAGGGCCTGGAGGGGATTATTTATCCGCTGTCAGGACAGTTGTCAGACGACGGGACGGCACACGTGTGTACTCTGTCGGTTTGTCAGAGATGCAGCCTGGGTAAAAAGGTTAATAAGGACATCTCTTTGCTGAAGAGATGGCACCGTCACTTCGGCTGCCTGCGAGCCTCGAACAGGTTTCTGCCACACGCAGCGGAGGAATATTTTAGAATATTAATCGCACACTTAGTATGCTGTTGTCATATGGCTTTTATTAGTATTCCATCAACTCAATGAGGCGCGAAAGGGCCAGATGCTGCGTCCTCATCCATCCTACATACCTTCATGTCTTTTGTCAGTTATTAGTGCAGGGAGTGTCAGTCTGCTCATCACCTCAGCGATCTGATGTCATGTATTTATTAATTGGACCAGTGAGTTTGAAAATGGATTAATAACACCGTGATCTAAAGAGGAAGAGCAGTGACGGGTTTACACCTCCTGCTTGTAGCACCGTTAGATTGTTGATCTTCATTAATTAGTTTCAACAATTTGAGTGTCTTCCACCTTTTCTCTTTCTAAGGTTCCTGTTCTACAAAACCAGCAAAAGAAAAGGCAAATATATTAAAACCCCAATTTCAAAAAAGTTGTGATGTGTTGAATGTAAATAAAAAAATCTCAAAAACTCATATTTTATTCCCAGTGGAACGCAGTAAACATATCAGATGTAGAATATGTTGTAGATATGCCATCAAATTCCAATAATTTTGAATTTGATGGCAGCAACACATCTGTAAAAAGTTGAGCCAGAGGAAACAAAATGAATAATAAACAGCTGGAGGTGACAAGAGTCGGATAGCGGACCCGAAATTTCAGCCCAAACACAGTAGTTGACAGTTAACTTGTCTTTATTGAACAGCGAGGAGAATGCTAAGCGTAGCAGGAAGGCCTCTGATCGCCGCACTGAGAAGAGACAAGATGGTTTTGTTATCCTCACGTTAACCAGGAAGTAACCACAGACTGAGGAGGTTACACTGACCTGGATGATGGTGTGGGGAGAACCGAGACACGATCCTCGCAGGGTAGCGGCAGAACGAAGTCCAGGAACGGATGTGTGAACTAGCGTCACCGAAAGGTAGGCCGCGGGAGCAGAACGTAACTCTTGGTCAGACGGGCGGGGGTCGAAGCCGGGAGATCCAGAGTCAAGCAACGGTACCAGTGGGGCAGGCGAGAAATCCAAATCCAGGTCACAGGCAGGGGTCGATGTCCAGAAATCCGAAAACCAGCAAGTATCCGACAGGGGCAAGGCGTGGGGAAAAATCCAAAAGGCAAGAGCAGGGTCGAGGCACAAGAAGTCAGTCCGTGAACGCTGGAGAATTACTTGCTGTTGGGCTTTCATAATCTGGCACTGAGGAGAGTCGAGATGGAGAATATATAGGACCCAGCCCAGGTGTAGGGGAGGTAATTAACTGAGGACACAGGTGACGAGAATGATGATGATTAGCAAGAGGCATGGCATGGCAAAACACAGGCAAGATTATCACAGGAGGAGCATTTTATACCTAATTAGGTTAATTATCGGCAGGTCGGTAAGAGGACAGTTTGAGGCTGAATCTGTCAGAAGTAAAGATGAGAGAAAATGTCATCTTAAAAATGTGGAATGATTACAGAATAGCATTACTCTGTGTCTCCTCTGGACCAAAGCTCTTTTTAAATGGACTGAGGCAAAGAGGAGAACTGTTCTGAGATCAGACGGGTCCAAACCATCCAGCCTGTGATCAAAGCCTGCCTCTCTGATGGTATGGGGGTGCATTACTGTCTCTGGCATGGGCAGCTTACACATCTGGAAGGAAGTTAAATCACTCTAAAGTTTTAAAATGAAATTAAAAAGATTAAACCCAACAAAATAAAACAGAAGAAGACAAGAATAACTGTGATTTTAATTAAATCTCTCGTCATTTATTTACGGAAAGCACAACTTTATAAGTGACTGTAGGACGACTGAAAGCGCATTTTGTTTCTGGTGATGTTAAAGCTGTGGGTATCAGATCGAAGCGTCGGTTATGACGGTATTCTATTCTTTCAGGAAGGATGAAGAGTCATTTGATGCTGACAGCGTTGAAGGAGAAACTGAGGCGCTGTGTTTCCTGCCTGGCATCCTGCCACCAGCTCCCAGCTCGGGAGAGCAGTAAAAGAGAGTTATAATGTTATTGAATACTTCCACTTGTGTGCTTCACTGACTCTCACCTCCAACGTTGCCATAAAAGTCACTTCCCTCGAGGTAAATCACCAAGCGTCGGGTTGCAGGACTGAACTAAACTTTGTGAATGAATGCCTCGATTACTAAAGAACATCAATCTCACAACTTTGAGAACAAAAAAGTCATGAGTGAAACAAAAAACCCAGAAACAGGCAGTTAGTCAGTGAAACTCAGGATAATAAGATCTTCCTCCTTTACCAAGATAATAAACGATTTCTACTTAATATAATCTTATTTGCACTAAATATATTATGGAGTTTTACAGCTTTGATTAAAAAAAATAGTAAAACTAGACTGAGCTTGGCGTCTCTAACTTTAATTAGGTGACTTAAAGTGTCATTTCCTGCAGCAACAAGACAAATAAAGATAATTATCAGTGGCTGAACCTTTAATCTGTTGCTGATGTCTCTGTTTTTATTGCCATTTTATGTAAAGTTTTCAGAATTAGGCTTGCAGATGGCAAAGATTTCACATAAACATTGCATAAAAAGTATGGGAATTTGTATTCGGTTGATTCTTTCTTTATTGCTTCTTAGCAGTAAATCTTCTACCTGTTTATTTCCCCTTTTTTTAACAGACACATACGCAGCGTGACAATAATGTTCCTGTTTGTTGTAGTTTAGTTTGGAGTCTGTGCAGCTGCTGGTTGTGGGATCAGTTCTTCGTCTCCAGCAGGTCTGCAGAGGAGGAAAAATTGAAACCACGACCTTTGAACAACATTTAGGACCTTGTCAGAGTAAGTTAGGGCTCTGCCTGACTCTGACGGTCTGCTCCATCACTCCTAATATTGTCCCTCTAACTCACAGCTGCCGCCACATCGAACAAAAGGAGATGTAGAGACAAGATAGCAGCTCAGAGTGAAAGAGAAATGCATCGCTACTGACTTTGTCCTCTTTTCTTTAAGTAATTGTTATATATTTGGCTTTTAGCAAAGATTTACGAATACAACACGACCTACAAAACTTCAGTGCTTACCTTCAGCTCAGATATAAGTTTCCTATATTATTTATTTTTTATAAACAGAGCCATTAAATGGTGTGATGTTGCTACTGTCATGACAAAAATCAGTTGACCAAAATGTCTGTTGGTTTAGTAGATTAATCTATTCATGACTGAATAACTGGAGCGAATTTTATTGTCAAGCTGCTGTTTTAAGATTATGACGCTTACAATCACAGAAAGTCCAAAACAGGTTCTAAAATGATTCTAATTTAACCCCAAGTCATCATCGAGTCATCATTTATTAAACAGAAACAAAAAGTTAAAGCTGTGAGTGAAAAACTGGTTCCAGCATCAGAGGGACCACCTCAAGAAATGCAGCAGGTTCTGCTGCTCTGGAGCTACAGGTGTGCGTTAGCACAACGCCAGAGTGGAAAGAGATCAGCAATGACCTCATAGAATCAATCTGGGAAGGGTCAAAGGTAATTTCCAAACTATCTGGAGTTCATTGTTCTGCAGAGAGAAACATTATTCACAAGAGGAAAAATTTAAGACAGCTGCTGATCTTCCCAGGAGTGGTAGCAAGTTCACCCCGAAGGTCAGACCATGCAGTGCTCAGAGAAATGAGCTCCATCTCAGACTCTACAGGCCTCAGTTATCAGGTTAAAGGTCAAAGGTTAAAGCCTCTTCTCTATAAAACCAACATGGCAGCTCGACTTATGTTCATCTGAAGGAACCACAAGACTTCTGGAGCAGAACCAGACCAGAGGACAGATGTTTACCCAGAATGCACTGCAGCAAACAGCTCCTCCCAGCTGTCAGCACGGTGGAGGAGGGCTGATGGTTTGGGCTGATTCTGGAGTCAGATGTGAGGCCATCTGTCCGACAGCTGAAGCTTGGACCAAACACAGCAGCTAATCTACAACAGAACGGTCCAGTCAGAGTCCAGAACCTCAGAGAGCTGAGCAGAAACCAATGAGCTGAAGCAACGCTGGAAAGAAGAGTGGGCCACAACTCCTCCATGAGAGACAAACAGGAAACCACTGAGAGTTCTGCTGCTGGAGGAGGTTCTACAACCCATGTTCTGTTTAATAAATAATGACTCAGTGGAACCTGTTATGAGTTTTTGGACATTTTCGGTCAGATCTGAATAAATTTAGAACCTGATAAAGACCAGAACAGGTTTGATACGTAGAACCCTAAAGCTGAAACACAGAACACCTTCTTTCTCCTGTGGTTGTGGAAATTTCTCAGCCACTGCTGCGGTTCTTCAGTTCCATATTGGTTCTGATGGAAACTCTTAGCTAACATCCTGGTTTATAGCTCCACTAACCTCACAAACACACACATCACATTAAGATGCTAATGGATGTTGGGTGGATGATTGTCATTTATGGCTCTGGCTCCAACATGGAGGAGGAGATCCACATTTATTCCAGGACGTGAGGTCAGCGACAGTTTCCTACCGGTTATTTTCATCAGTGTCACTGTAATAAAATGAAACCAGCGAGACAGTTTGGAGTAAATCCACATTACGGAACATCGTTACTTTCCATACTGACGTCCTGCTCAGTGCACGCTCTCTGCTTCAGATTCAACAAACTGCACAACGACAAGAGCAGGAATTCATCTACATTTCCAAGATTTGTCCTTTTTCCATGTAGGCCCTACCCAGAATCTTACTGGAATTTATTACCTACATTATCTGATTGTGCATGAGGTAACTCAAAGCTGGAGCAGATTTACGGTCACTCCTCTGGTTGGGAACCTCAGCCTACACCCACAGTTACCCGTTCAGTCTTTCCTGTTCCCGGATCAGGGGAATCCCTCCTTGCCTGAGCGAGCCCCGGTTCTTCCAGCACAACGTTTGTGATAATTAAATTTCCCGAGAGAAGCTGCAAAAAAAAAAAAAAAGGCTATTCTTTTTGCAAGGTCGTCTGGGATGGAAAAACGCGGCAGAAACAAATGTGTTTCATCAGAGGAAAGGCAGGGAAATGGCCAATAAGGAAGCAGAAAATCCATTTCCCGGAGGTTTCCATTATCACACCAATAATGGGAACTCAAATGGGGAAAAATAATCACAAAATAAATCTCTGCAACAGGACTCCACTCTGAGGTATGAGGTGCTGATGGTATTGTGTCACTTCCTGTTTTGCCATCTTTTAATTTACTAGATCTATCTAACTTTTACACAGTTCTGCATTCTAGTACACAAACACCCCTGATATAGTTGTTTTCTACTCTTAGACTGAGACACCTTTTGTCTTTCAACACTTCTTGTTTTTTATCGTTGTATTTGAGACCATGCTAGTGTTAGGTTAGCATGGCCTCTGGTTCTTCTTCTGTTCTCTCTTGAGTGTCAGATGTTTAGCTATTCCTCTGCCTCCTTTAGCGACAACGGTATGAACAATGAACACAGTCTTATGGTAGCTTTGCAGAAGAGGCTGTCTGAATCCAACAGAGAGCAGCAACTAAGATCACTTGATAAAGTTGCTCCTCTGAAAAAGAAAGCGATCAGTCAGAGGAAGCTGTCTCCTTTGGTTTAATTCAGAGTTATGTTCTTTAAAACAGGGGTCTAGAAAGTTGGAAAGAAAATGGCGATCCACTGACATGGAATAATTATATTTAACCTGGAGAGATAGACTGCTAACATACAAAACAGCTCATCATAGCAAAGAAAAAGCACTGGGAAAGATATTCTCCTGTCCCAGACAGTGGGCAGAATATTCTATTACAGAAGCTTAAACATGATATTGGATTACAGGAACAGCTCTAAAATGGTTTGAATCATAAATATTTGATAGATTCCAGTTTGTTGATGTTAATAATGACATCAGAATTATTCATTGAGAACTCAGGGTTCAGTGCTTGGACCTATACTCTTTACTTTATATATGCTTCCATGTGCAGTGCCCTGACTTTTGTTTTGACTTGGTGCTATTTAAATAAACTGAATTAAATTCATCCATCTATCCACTTTCTTTACGTGCTTCCCTTTTGAATGACAATAATAGGTGCAGCCTGAAAAACAGCAGCCTGGTGTCATCATGCACAGGTTTTAGTATTAGTGAGTTTATTACCATCATAAACTCACTATTTGAGGTTTATTTGATTCATGACTTCACGTTTCAGCACCAGAAGCTGTTTGGGGATTTGCAGCGATGGCGGCTGGAGAACAGGAGTGACTCTGCTGAGCGACAGGCACCCTTGAAGTCCGGGCGAAGGAGAGAGCACGAGGGGAATTTGTGAATCTGCATCGATCCCGGCGATGTTACAGTCGGCTGAGACAAACACAGAGGTCAGTCTCTCTGAAGGCTTCAGCTGCAGCAGAGACAATTAATCAATTAATCTGCTTCAAACTATTAGAAAATCAGACCCTAAAATATCAGAACAGTGATTTATTTTTAAGGTTATTTACAGTTTACCAAAATAAGTTTGTATGAGGAGGAAATAATCAGGTAAAGATGAAACTCTGGTCTCTATTTTGAGTTATTAGGGTAACTGATTTTCTACATGATGTGGGGTTTACCAAAAACAGTTACTTTATATTTAGGCTGATTTTAGCAAAGTAAAAGCATTCTTCATCAGCAGGACAGAGGAACACGTTCATGAACACAGAGCTGCTCGTAGACTTCAGGCTCATGTCACAAATGGTGCTTGTCAAATTCATTTATTGCTTTTATTTTTTTTTCATTTGTTATATTGAGATTGTAATGCAACAGTGAAGTCCATTTTGTAAATTAATCTCCCTCTGAACGTGGGGTCTTTCTGTGATGCGATTAAAGCTGCTGCTGTGATCGGAGGATAAGGATCGCGGACTTAAATCCAGATTTTGTGTCACCTGTGGCTGTTCGGAGGCGACGTGCGCTCTCACGCAGATCCAAACAAACACATTCATCACGAACGTGCTGACAGATCAGATATCAAGATAGAAATGTGGCTTCAAATTGATTTATTTCTGCAAAAAGAGAAAAATGAATTAAGTCTGCCAGAGCTATCATTTCACCAGACATGTTAGTAGGATTTTATTTCTGCTTTTCCTTGACTTTATTACCTGTTTAACGAACTTTATTATAAGACAGTCTCTAAATATACATGTAGGGAGACATCCATGTATATTAGAAAACACTGATATCTCAGCATTAGAAGATAATGTTTATATAAATATTGAATTAGTTTAGACTTATTACCGCCTCCATTTCAAACAATAAAAGTATGTTGCTCTGTAGAACCATTTGTTTTCAAAAAGTCCAATTAAGGGGAAAAAAGAGGAGTTTTTTTTAAACACTGTTTTCCTGTTTTTTGGTTCCTCTGTTTTGTTTTACTGCTGCGTATTTTCTGCTATTTTTAACCATTTTTATTTCAGAACGTTCAGCTCGATCAGATATCACGTGCTACAACTTTAAGGTTTCATAACTTTTATTTTTATCGAAATATTTAACTTTATTTACAACTATTTACCCATAGAGATCCATGAAGATCTCTTCAGTTCATTCAAAACATTGTTCAGCTACTGGCTTCATTTTTGTCTCTCCTTTTAGCTTATATTTAGCTCATTTTAGCTGGCAGCTACTGTTTTGTTAATTTGAGCTTTTAGCTATGATTTTGGTAATCTTAGCTTCTGTTCTGCTTGTTTTATTTAACAGTTTAGGTTCAGCTTCTTCAATAAATTTACGGTTATGGTATTTGTTTAATTTTAACTTTAACTTTTTTTGTTCCTTTTAGCTCTCAGCTGCTGTTTTGCCTTTCAGCAGAGTCACTCTGGGTTTTAGGTTTTGCTCTTGGATTTGCAGATTTTGTTTCATAAAGAAGTTAAACCGTCTCTGTTTGTTTGACCTACAGTTTGAAGACGATGCTCTGCGGGTTTGATGGAGACATCCAAAATCCTCTGAGCCAATTTCATTTCTGTGGTGGAAAATCGATACGACCCAGTGTCCCATTTACCTGCAGGATAACCAGGAAGCAAAGATGAAGGAAGACCTCTTCCTCACTCGATTTACACAGATATCCTCCAGATGACTCGGTGAGTGGGAGCTGCCAGGCTGCTTTAAAAAACAAAAATAAAATTTTAAAGTCTAAACTGGTTGAAACAGAGAGCTGCAGATGAACCTCTGAGTGAGGCTGTAAATCTGTACAAGAACCAAAGGTTTGTAGTGCTCTGAAATATCAGAATTGTTTAAACTAATTGTGCAGTTAATCAGTCAGTGGTTAATGAGAGGAAAAGAGGAAAAAAAGGTTCAGAAGCAGACTTCAATCTGTTAATATAGACCACTTCACACCGACGTCACAGTAGGTTTATGTGCGGTCTGTCCGCCATGTTGGAGGACAACCTCCAGGGGATAAACACAGAGAGCGCTCGCTCCTCACCTGTGAGTGGGTTCTGCTTGAAAAACATCATTTATTATGTCAGGGATTTCCTCACACGTCTTCATAGGGGTCGACCCCAACTCTGAGCACACATTGAACAAGATTTCGGAATATTGCACAAAATGTTATTATTTCTAGAAAAAGGGTAAGATGTTTGTTTATCCTGGAGGGACTGGGAGTAGAGCCCCTGCTCCTCCCCATCCAGAGGAGCCAGCTGAGGTGGCTCGGGCATCTGGTTAGGATACCTCCTGGACGCCTCCTTA
Source organism: Kryptolebias marmoratus (assembly GCF_001649575.2). Taxonomy (NCBI): domain Eukaryota; kingdom Metazoa; phylum Chordata; class Actinopteri; order Cyprinodontiformes; family Rivulidae; genus Kryptolebias; species Kryptolebias marmoratus. Next base: position 3,714,303 of record NC_051447.1, on the reverse strand, counting down.
GGGAGGTGAGACCCCGGGGAAGACCCAGGACACGCTGGAGGGACTGTGTCTCTAACCCTAACCCCAACCCAAAAGAGCTGGAAGAGGAGAGAGATGTCTGGGTCTTCCTGCTCAGGCTGCTGCCCCCATGACCCAACTGTGTTGATAAAGGATGGATGGATGGATGGATGGATGGATGGATGGATGGATGGATGGATGGATGGATGGATGGATGGATGGATGGATGGATGGATGGTTCTTATTTCTTGGTGATTGTAATTTTCATCACTGGTCTGAACGGCAGCAGGAGTGCTCGTCCTTTAATTGAATCAAAGTTCTTCATCCCGTGTGACCGTCGTCTGTTTCTGTCATTTCATTACAAACATACAAACCCAGCAAAGTCACTGAAGTCTGAGACATTTTCCACAGGAAGTGCAATAAAAAAAAAAAACTAAAGGTTTCAGATCAGCACGAAGGAAGCTTTGTGCTGAAAGTGAACCCCCCTCCTGAGACTCAGCTCACCCAGAGGGGGGATTAGGATCCGACACCAGGCAGTGAGGGAGACAAACCCTGATGGTTTCAGGGAGAGAAAATGACTTTTCATCCAGGTTGACTGTGAGGATGAGAGGCGATGAGTGACACAAAGCTTCAGCGAGAGGGAGGGCTTCGTCTGGATCGGGTCAGGTCTGATTAAAGTCTGAGTCCAGCATGAGGGGTGATTTTCATCAGCAGCCAGATAAAAGCCAGAGCCCATCACAGGCGAGTGTCCTCAGCTGCCTGATTAACAGAGGAGGAGGAGCTGCTCCTCCATCCTCCTTTCTGTCCCTCCTTATCATTCAGACTCAGGAAGACTTTTATTTTGGAATTCACTCAGACTCAGAAGGATTTATTCCATTTGAGCCCAACCGCTCGGTGATGCTATCTTGTTCTTTTAGTCATGACTTATTAAATTATTTTCTACAATTTTTTTGTCCTTTAAGCTGCATCAGCACATTATATAAACCATTTCTGTGTAAAAGTCTTCAGCCAACCCTCGATTTTATACTTTTCTTCCAAGCAGCTGAACCTTCTTGTAATATCTCAGGAACCAGGGAACAAATTTTAATGAAACTCTCAGGAGATTTCAGCTAACATGTGGTGATGTCCAGCACATACTCTAAGCACAGCATTAGACTGGTTGTGATTGAGTGAGGTCTCATATGATGAAGGCAGAATCTCGCTGTTGGAGGACAGGGAGTCTCCCAAATGTCTCCAAAATATCCCGGGCAGTTCCCGGTTTCCTCACGAGACTCCCAGAGGCTCACAGTCTTGTCGCTGGAGTTTTAAACATGTTCGAAAAGATTGAGCAACAGATTTTATCTCATATTAGTCACAGAATCAGCGTGGGCGAGCTCTCCTCTGAGAGGAAACATCAGAGGCCCCGATGGTCCAGGTCTCAAAAATAAAAGCCAACCAAATCTGCCTGTTTTTATTTCTTAAGTGCACTCCAGTAAATGAAATCATCAATATAACATGGGTTTTGTGCATTGTGTGGAGTGAGGGTCTGTGCTGGGATGTCCAGAACAGGTGGTACAGTCTTTGTGAATTCTTCTTTGTTTAATTAACAACAAATTTCCCCAAAGGGGCAATAAAATACGACAAACCGTATCGTAAACGTGGGGGGCGGCTCATGAGAACGAGGTGGGTAGGATGTGTGCAGAAGTGGGCAACAAAATAATGTGCAGAGCCACAACCAAGAATGCAGTTTTGCGAGCCGTGAACGGAAGAAAAACGGGCCATGATTCTTCAAAAACTGGTTGCTCCGAATGCGGCAGCACACTCAAGTTCATCAATCATTTTCTCAAATTTCCCACAGTTTTAGATCACAAACTAGGCTCACAGCCCAATGAGATGCTTTACATTATTTTTAATATTTGACCAAAACAGCTACGACTATAACTAAATTATTTTAGTTTAAACTTCACCTTGGAAGGTGGCGGGTGATATCCGCTGCAGGCAATGCTTGGCCTTTAATTCTTCAGGCTTTCTGAAGGTTTTTCTTTGGATTTTGAATCATTCAGGCAAAGAAATTCTCCTAAACTCAAGAGATGAACCAGTGTTGTGTTGATAAATAACATAAAGAATATATTTTAAATCCAATCTTTAGGCTCTCAGCAAAACTTTGTTTCTGCAGGCTGCAGAAAAGGCAGTTTTTTGTGTTCCTAACCTTATATTCTGTAGAATAGAGTTTCAGAATAAAGTTACTCAAACTCGTTAGAATTAAAAAACATGTTGCACCAACAATCAGCCTCACCAAGCCCCAGATGTGATGTGTTTTTTTTATTTTTGCATCTTAAATGTGTAGCAACACATTTTACAGCACAATAAGAGCAAAACAAAGTGATAACTGAATTTTTGTCTGCCAGACATGTTTGGGCTTCTGCTCATCTAAAACTTAAACCTAATTCCAAGGTTTACCCAGAAATCTGTTGTATTTTTAGTCTGTTTGGAAGTACAGATGTCACTCTGCATCTAGTTCTAATGAGTTAATAAAGAAAACCTCTAAAAGATTCCCATTTTGAGCTGTGAGAGCTGAACCCCTGACAGCTACAGAGGTGTCCACCGGGACTCACGGGTCGGTTTAAGAGTCACCGAGTCCAACACGCTTCCTCTGAGCCAATCTTTAGATGGACAATGTTATCTTTGAGTTCATGTTCCCAGAAAAAAAGCAAAGACAGACAGAAAGGCACAGATCCACAGAGGTACAGGGAGCAGATAAGAGCTCAGATGTGTTCAGATATGGACTCCACAAGCTAAATCTAAAAGAGAAGCATTTACTTTCCAGAAAGAAATTAGGAAAACAGCAATTTTTGAATTTTAGTAATGATAAAACTCTCCAGAAATAATGACTCTCTGATAATACTAATCAGGCTTTGACTCAGTTAATATTTAATGATTTTTAAAATCTGTTTAATTGGCATGAAATACCCAGTCTCTTTCTCTAATTAACTGACAACAATTAAACACGCCACAGAGCTCCTGCCCTCGCGCAGCTGACTGTAAATGGGACGAACAGAAAGTTGGAGAAACTCGCCTCTCCCGCAGCGCGTCGCTCCATCTGAACATGTTTCTCCAGGCGCGGCTGCGCTGCTGCGCTGTTGCGCTCCTATCAGTCCTGCAGCCTCCATTAGGATCCGGGAGCAGTGCAGGGAGCCTCGTGACTCCTGCAGGCTCTCCTCATCCTCCTCCTCCACCTCCTCCTCCTCATCCTCCTCCTCTCCACGGATTCTGTTCTTACGCCGCCCGCGTCCAGGATTCCTGTTCCGTTTGATCCAAAATTCCTGCGTTTTTGATTTCGTGAGGAAACCTTTTTCTTTGTGACCTTGCAGCTCATCTCTCATCCATGCAGCTCTGCTCGGATCTCAGTTTTGGAGGCAAACTCAACCACAAAGACGCCCAATCCCGGGTTAAGTTGTGCGTAAAAGTTGCGCCGCCCGTCCGTGAATGACGCGTCGTGCCTTCCATCAGGGATGATGGACTCAATGTTCAGACGCACTCATGAGATCGAGCTGGAAGGAGACCCCCCCCATCTGAACGGACCTGTGAGGATTTAAGAAAACCACCCGCAGGTGCACCCTTGAAGGATTTGAGTTCTGGAGAATTTGACGTTTTCTCTGCGGATCCTTCGCGCGACCGCGTCCCTGCGAGTTTGATCCCATGGAGGAAACGATGTTTGTCTGCAACACGAGCGCCATAAAGGACTGGAGCTACTTCCTGTCCCGGATCCTGCCCCTGGTGAATAAAACCACCGGGTTGGTGAGCATGGACGAGGCGGAGACCGCGACCCCCACCGTGGTGACCTCCCTGCAGCCCGACGGCGCCGTGCTGAGCGCGAGCAACCCGCCTCTGAACTCCAACCAGACCTCGGCCATGGAGCACATCTTCCAGTACTCTTACTCGGAGAGCGACCTGCTGCTCACGGACTACCGGACCCCCGCGCGTGACCCCATCCCGCTGCCCAAGGCGGTCCTGTACCTGGTCATGGCGGCACTGGTGGTGGTGGCGGTGGCGTACGCGATAGTTGGACACCTGGTCAAAGATGTCCTCAACGACTTTGTGGGTACGTGACCCTGAAACAGAGCTGCTCAAACTGAAACCTTCCAGCGTCTTAAAGCGCAAACGTTATTTATTCATTCTTAAAATGTAAGAAGAGATATACTTTAAAGGCACTCATTGAACAAGTTTACCCTGAACTCTAAATGATGCAGTTTGGAAAGGTTTGCTCCGGTAGTTTTCCAGATACCGTGTGTTTATATGAAACTCTGAATTGCGGGTCTGCACTCGATGTAAACAAAGCATTTGGCTGAATCCTCAGAAAACCAGGAGGTATCTTGAATCACGTCTTTTAGTTGCAATTAATGGTTTGGATTTGAAGTCATTTTTGCCTTTTCACCTGTCAGTTTTCTGTCTCAGTAAATTAAAAAAAAAATTTTCATCCTAAATTCTTTATGGTTTTGTACACCACTTTGGAGAACTTGGCTTGTTTTAAATGTGCTCTATTTAAAAAGTTGATTAGATTATTATTATTTATTACTTTTACAATGAGTACCTTTATTATTACTGTAGCTTGTGTTAAAACGTCACAAAAATCCTGAATTTAATTGACTTCCTTTCTCTCTTCTCAGTAGAAAATTGCTTCTTAACATTTTTTAATCCTAATTAGAGCCTCACTGGCAGACTAATTAATTGTTTTTCCACTAAATGCTCAAACATCCAGCCACAGGAGAGTATTTTGTCCCTCCTTATTAAAATCTGGGTGTTTGGCTGAGCTGCTCTGAGATCAGCTGATGACCTTGTGAGTGAGTCCTCCTGTCAAATATCTGCAAGTGTCCGACAGAAAAGCAGAAGAACTTCCTGTAAGAGATGCATAATAAATGAGATTATTAAACGAAGAGTCTATTTTTAGTCTTTTAGGGCAGACGGAACAGATAGTGGGACCATTAGATTTAAGCAAAATGTGATTTTTCTGTTTTAATTTTTATCTTGGAGCCGGTCAGGACAGGAGGGGAGGGGGACACCGAGAGGGACACGATGTACAAACTGAAAATGGGTCAATTTGTTGGTCACAAATCACTGCGGACACCCTCTGTTTTATAGACTTTTACTTTAAAGGAATCTATATGATCGTTTTAGATGAAAATCCTTCAAAAAATATAATAAAAGTGCAGAATTCGGGTTATTTTAAATTCATTTTTAACACCCAGATCTGAATAGAATCTGTGTTTTGGAGATCTGGTTCGGTTTTGGAGCAACAGCAGAAAGATTTGTAAAGGAGACACTTAAAAATTGTGAAAGAAAAACAAAACCCAACAAGACTCAGAATCAGGTTTACTGTAAAGTTCAAACAACAAGGAGTTTATTGAGAAGGATCACAGCAAAATAATCAGCTAAAAATCACAAAAACAACATGCCAAACACAATTTCTACTTCTTAAAAATGTGCAAAAAAAAAAAAAAGCAAAAGCATATAACATGTAGAAGTTTAAGTCAAAAAATTAAAATGATTAAAAGTCCGACAGCTGGTGGTTGGAAGTAGTTCTGATGGGCTGTAGCCTCAGGTTAGACGGGTTCTGATGGTTTATTGCAGGGTGGGAGGGGTCAGCATCCTTCAGCCCAGTCTCCAGGTCCTGGAGGTGAACAGAGAGGTCAGAGGTCAGTCGGTTACCAATCATGGCACCAGAAGGGATCATATTCCAACAAAGTTAGGATTATAGTGTCAGATAAACATCAGATTTATGGATATTTGCACCGAAACATCGAGTTCACATTTGTTGTTTGTTTCAGTAAATTGACTCATCATGACAATAATTTATTGGGACATTTTTACAAACCTGAACACAAGAAAAACACCTGAGAGCTTGTTGAGTTTGTTCAAAATTGAAAACTTTTTTAGCTAGCAGAAGTACTTGTGTGTGCCGTTGCAGTTTCTTATTTTAAATCATGTTACACATTAAACACATAAATTCTACTTTTGTGTACATTTAACCTACAAATGCAATTCAAATAATTTAAAAAAAATCAATGCTCAATAAAGTACTGATTGCAAATCAAGTCATGAAGACCGGTTAACAAAAAAACATTCATTACGTAAGCAACATTTGCACAATTTTTTTCCTTTTATTAATACTTAATATTTTCTTAAATTCAAAATTTGCAGCCAAAGTGACTGAAAACAGGTCAACAGTGGTGGCATCCACAGAGAGGCTCATTTGGGATGAAAAGGTTTTGATGCGTTAAGTAATTTACACTCAGATTTGTTGAGTAAGGACATGCAGATAAAAGTGCTTTACATTGAGTGCGTACCCACATTTCAGAATTGGAAAACTACCGGCGTAAACTTGTTCAAACGGCGCCGTTTGATACAGTTCAAGATAAGCTTTTTATGTTTGATTGTATAGTTTACAGCGAGCAGCTTTAAATGATTAAATCTGTTTTCTGACGTGTTAAAGGCACAATTTATTTGGCTGAAATTAAGACAAATAAATGTTTCGGCTTATTATTAACAGAAATTCTTTTAGTAGTAATTTTAAGGGGAAGGTTTAATGTCATTCTGCTTTAAGAAGTAAATTAAAACAGATAAAATGTAGAGGATGAGTTTAGCCCTACTAAATGATTTTTTCCATCAGAAACAGATCAGTGTTTTTCTTTGCATTGTTAAAATGTTAAATCGATGCTGCATCTGTGTGGTCCGCCCGTGTCACCACTTCCTGTTTCCTGTCCTCCGCCTGCAGGTGGAGGCAGGTCGATTGTTGCTGAAGGTGACGGCGGTGAGAGCAGTGAGCCAGGTAAAAAACTGAGCTGACGTGGGTCACAGCCTGCAGCACTTAGCTTCGCCACAGAGACCAACACCCTCACACACACACACACATTCTGCTCATCCTCCCACCTCCATCTGAGAAGCCTCTCATGTACATTTACACAAACACACAGAGGAGCTGCTGTTTGGGCTCCGGGGCTTTTTGGTGAAGGTGTAAATGTGGAGCGTCTGTGTTCTGCAGCTGTTTGCCTTCTCACCTGAGGAAGGATAAAAAGACGCTGTGAAAACAACAAGATGCTGCTCTCCTCTCTCGAGTCAGAGGATTGCCTAAAAAATAAAGCAAAGCCGCCTGATGTTGCCATGTAACAAACATAAGGAAGAAATATTTAAAGCAGTAATTATTTCCCTTTCATCTCGACCCTGAAGTCCTGTTTTTTGTAGTGTAATCATCTGTAATCAACTAAATTCCCTCTAAAAGTCAGATTTTGCAGAATTCATGTTGCAAATTTAAAACCAGGAGGGACTGGCCAGATGTGGGGATGATGAATCATTACGACGCCACTCCTAAATGTTTTTTGAAGGAATGGATTAAAAGGTATATTTTACCTGCAGTCCGTTAGGGTGATGTCTGTTTGGAAAACCTTCAGCTGTGCAGGAGCACATATATCTTTATAAGGATGGAAGTGGAGCTTCTTATTGTTTAAAGTTTGGGGAAACTATTCGGATGGAGTGAAAGGAGCAGCATCTTATGGCTCAGAAAAGACGTCTTTATGGTTTCTGGGTGTTCGCTCTCATTCCTGCAGCAGATCTGCGCTGGTAGTAAATAAATTAGCCTCATTATCATAAAGATGGATTCTTTGGAAGTTGAAAGTCCTGTCCTTTAGCACCCTAAAGCCCGTACCTCACTGAGCTGCAACTGCTACGGACTATTTAAAGAGAGAAAAATCCATCATGAATCCTGTTTGCAGAAACCCCAGGCAAAGTTTGGGTCCAAATTCACCAAGACTTTGCGTAGATGTTGACAAAAAATACATCTTTAACACTAAGAGTCATAGAAACTAAATTAAAATGAATTCCAGATGCACACAGCAGATCTGTTGTGATGGGAAATCTGTTGCCTGATGTTGTTTGAACATGTTTAAAATTTCTGCAACACAAAAGTGACGAAATTGCATTTCGAGACAAATTGGAAACTCACAATTTGTTGCCTATAAACCCTCAAACTGAACTGAAACCACTGGTGACTTCCAAACTTAACTACTAATCATTTGGGAAGAAAAGAGAAAACTCAGAGAAACTCTTTGATAAAGTGACGGGGGAGCAGAGCAGATAAACCTCTTCATCACCTAGATCTTCTGCTCCAAGAGGCTGAAGCAAACAATGATTTGCTCTGCAAGAAAAAAACACATTCTGCAAGAATTACTTTGACAGAGATGCAGACAAATTGATGCATCGTGGCTCCGAACATAAAGTTCCAGCAGATATATCCCCTTCAGTTGCTTTCCTTCCTGTAAACTGGGTTCTTTGATTAAGAGGGAACTCTGCGGGTCAGAGGAATCCTTATTCTGCCTTTTGTTTTTTCCTCGCGCTCCCAGCTGTCAGCCTTAATTTCAGCCTCTCGTCTGACATAACGGTGATTGATGCGTCCCTATTCAAAACACACGAGGCGGCTGCTGCGCGGCAGACGTCTCCCTGGGAAACAATTTTCTGCTGCTTTGCCTCTAATGGAATTACAGAGCTTGAACCCGTCTGAACTTTGGGTTGGATGAAGTTTTGTGGCCCTCTGTGCTCCATGTGGAAGAACTTTATGACTCCACCATCCTGGGGCTTCTGGGAAAACTTTCACCGTGGTTGTGGAGATGTTGAAGGGAAAGTTCAAGTCTCAGCTTTCATCCAAAAATTTAAATTAGATTCCTTAATTTGGTTCTTTGTAGAAGAAAGAGCCGAGAGTCTCTAAAGGTTTAACATACTTGGTTTTGGTCAGTTTAACTTTATCTCCATGTCTCATCATCTGAGGCTTCTTCAGACTTAATAAAATGTTTTTGTGAGGTTAAAGAATCAGATTCAGATTCATGCAGAGCTACTCAGTGGGGGTTAAGTTTGGCTGCTTCAGCTTTACAGAAGAAAAAAGCAGGAAAAAATAAAACACATTTGATACACATAAAGTGAACTAAAGAAAACAGAAATCAATTAAATTGCGATGAGATAATACAGACAATGAAGAAGTATATAATCATAAAACCCTAAAAAAAAAGTCCTACAAACCATAACACAAATTAATATCTGTAAAACTGAAATCTGTCAACTGGTTTAATGAGTTGTTTGGTAATGCAACAAACTTAAACATTTATTAAATGCAAAAATTCAATAAAATTAAAGAAAAGACAAAGAGACACTGAGTTTCTTTCAGTCAAAAACCCAGGAATGCTATGACCCGGTTGATTAAATCTTTATTTGTTTTTTACAAAAACAGTGATTACCTTCAGCAGCGGCGTCCCTTTGTCTCCCTGCAGACTGGATGCTGAGCTCTCGTCGAGCCGCGCACCACAACAACACGGAGATCAACTGCATCACCAACAACGTGAGCGACCTGATGGACCTGATGGAGCTGGCTGAGAGGCCCCGGTGGGTGGAAACCAGCTACGCCTCTCTGAACCCGAGCGGGCCGGAGGACAGCGTGGTCACCGTGGACGAGACGCTCGAGCAGCAGCACCGTCCTGACGCTCACTCCGGGACCTAACCGGGAGCTCTGGATCCGTCCGGAGAGAAATCCAGCAGCATGTTTGCTTGCATTTCCTGTTTAACGTGGATTTACAAGTTGGTCACGACGAATGGAAGCTCCATCCACTGTTGCGCCGCCTGCAGGTGTCTCAGGTGAGGGGTGTTGGGCCGCAAGGGAGACGGCAGGTGCTGATCTTTGGAACAACCTTTATGCTGAGATCAGTGCAGAAAAAAACCCAACTAAAGGTTCATTTGGATCATCAATCAGAGGAAAGAATTAGCTTTATTTTGACTTTTTTCTTGAGCTTTTAAAAAAAACAAGCTTTAATGTAAAAAAACAAAACACCTTCTTACAGATCACTAGAACTGAAACTATTTATCACCCTGAATATTTGCCACAAATTGGGCCAGAGCTTCCTGTGATGCTGCTCTTTACATTCATCCTTTAAGACTATTTTTAAATAAATGGGAAAATAACCTAATAAGAAATAATCATTTCCGGTTAATAATCCAGGTGTGGCAATGGAAACAAAAACATTTCATCACACAAAATGACCTGCGTTCACCTCACTTTTAAGGGCTGCATGCTGCTGCTGACACAACTCGAACAGGGCTTTTTTTCCGTGCGCGCTGCGATCGTCGCCTCCTGCACAAACAGGAGCGCCGAGCCGTGATTGGAGGGCGGATGTTGGACTGACAGGCGGAGGGGAAGAAAACGAGAGCGTGTTTGACGGAAAGTTAGACACGACTGCACAGAAACTGAATGGAAAACACGTGCACCAAAAGAGAAAGATATATTAAGTGTTTCACATTGTTTCCTGTTAAATGTAAAAACACCTGCACCAAAAATCAAAGTTTGCAAAAAAATCTAGTTGTCAGTCACTGTACTCTTTTTTTTATTTATAGAATAAATGAACGTATGAGTAAAACTGCATCTCTGGTACACATTTCTAATGTATTTCTTTCTTTTTTTATTCTGTTAAATAAAGATTATTTCACATAATTCAGCCTGGCAGGTACTGAGTTAAGTCCCCTGTATGTTTAATTAGTCCAACCCAAATGATGCGTTTCAATTAGATTTATTTTCAGGTGCAATTAGAGCTGTGTTATTGTTTCATATTGTGATAAACCCAATTTTCTCACTTTCTCTTCTGTCATCTCCATCATCTCCACCAGGCGTGGACATTAGCTCCAGAGTCTGTTGGACTGAACAAATATATTATTAGCAGCAGAACATGAAGGTATGGTGTTTGAAATCATATAAGGTTCTATGAATTTTTTTTGCATTTCTTTGTGATAATGATGATGAATTTGCGATATATTGTGCAAAATACAGCCCAGTAAGCACCAGGTTAGTACCAGGCTAGTACCAGGCTAGTACCAGGTATGTACAGGGCTGTATTAGATAATGCTATCAATATGCAGGTAGATTCTCAGTCATCCGGGACATGCCGAATCCTAAAAGTTTCAAATCAAAGCAACTGGAGCTGTAGTTGAAAACGTTTTGTGAAGTTCCAAGCTGTAAACTGCATGAGATGAATTCACATGCAGATTAATCTCGCTCCAACTCCCTCCTGAGGGCCGTTAGGGTCGTCGTTTGGACACGATGTGGGACAACACAGGGTGCATATAACGTGGATTCTGGAAAGCTGATGGTCCTCCTTTTGTGTTGGAAGTCTTGGGTGACCAGAACCTTCACCTGTGAGGGTGTCGTTATACACCCTTTGGTTCCAACATCAACCCACTGTGACAACTGTACGATACGACCACTCGGTCTCATGAAAACCCGCATCAGAGTCCATCAAGTGCTGGTAATGCTGGTATTACACCATCGCTCCATCACCACTCATGCCCTCTGTTGTAGATGAGCTACTTCCTTGCAAATCAAATCGATTACAAACCCATCACTGACCTGCATGTGGACCAAAGTACATCCAAATTGGACCATTCCTCCTGGGTGTTTAACTTTTTTGTCAGTATTTATGGGTCTTTGCATGTCACATGGATGCTGTTCTACTTGAATCGGCACTCTGGGTTTAGTGTATGGACCTCTAATCATGGATTCTGACAGTCCCATCTTCTGGACATGAGGACAAATTACTTGCTTTCTTGGTCAGATTGAGCTTTAAAAAGAAACTGTAAATTGTGAAAGCTGCCTCAACCTGCTTAGAAACAAAAGAGGAACTGAACAAGTGCCAAAAAAACAAAGATAAGGACTAACCAAGGAGTATGCAGTGTGTTGATTTTATTCTTTGAACTCCTTTATGCTTCATTATTAAACGCCTCACTTCTTCTCCCACGTGTGGAGTAAACGTCCATGGAAGGTCAAACCGCAGAGCGTCAGATGCTGTTTCACTGATGTCCTCCTGAAACACTGAAACATCACAGAAGCAACAGGAGCACCGCTGATCCTTATCTCAGCTCTTTTATCGTAATGCCACTGAATCCATTAATGGTTCCACAGTAACCTTGAGGATGTGTGCTGGAGGACAGTTTCACCAAATCCTGCCGTTCTCATGAACTTTACTGTCTCCGAGGGGTTTAAACATTCCTACTGAGCTGTGAGGACACGGTGGAAATACTAATGAGCAGCTCACATGTGTTCGCTTTGAGCCCAGTTAAAAACAAAGGTTAAATGCGTTTGGTATTTCAACCATGTTTTTTATTGGTTTCACTTTTAATCTCTTCTGACTTCAAACTTTTTATTTGTTCAGATTTTCCCTTTAGCCTCATAAGGCCATAATGCTCCAGTTAATCTCTCCTAATACATATATGTTAAAGCTCCTTTATCGGGACCAGTGCAGAGCGACAGATATCTGATCACTGTTTGATTTTCCACCATGATACTTTTAGTTTGCTGTTTTTATGGAAACAGAAACTTTGAAGCAGCGTGTCTCAAATCTACGACACATTTGGACACTTCTGCAGATGGGGGATTGGATTCTCCTGCACCAGATAAAATCCATTTGCATCTGGAAGATGTTTTTGTCAAGTCATGATGTTTTTTTCCTGAACCTAACCGTGAAGTTTTAGTGTCTAAACCTCAGCAAACAAACTGAAGAAAACAGAAGTGATGCTTTAAATTTAAACATTGTGTGAACGCTGCGGTTAAAAGTACCAAAATACCAACTAAACATGGCAAACAGCTAAAACAGCTCTTATAAAACAACCACGTGAATTTAATGTTTTTCATTTGAAGGTGGTAAAAATGTTCCAAAATCACCAAACAAACATGTAAAACATGTGTTCGCATGTGAGCATCACATATAAAACATATATAAATGTCATGTTTTCACATGTGATGTTTGTTTTTCTGTAAGGGACTAGCTAATTGTAACAAAATGCAAAAAGCTATTAAAAAGATCTCTGCAGGGAAAATATTTTCAAATAAAGTTAAATGTTATGAAAAGTATAAAAGTTACAAAAAGCAAAACTCACAGCAGCCATCTCCTGAATAAGCTGATTTTTTTTTTATTTTTAATCCAACTTTTATTTTTGAATTGAAATGGCACTGTGAGCACCAATCTGTACAAAAATAGCAGTAGTTTCAGATTACTTGAAAAACAGCTAGGCCTAGTTTGAGAAGACTTGGTGGAAATGGACCAACGGGCAAATGGAGAAGTATTGGACTTGCATAAAAATAAGAGGTCAGAGGCTGTAGTCTTGATAAAACCTGGATTTCTTCCTGTCATCAAACCCAGTTTGGGTCCAAACCTTCCTCTGATACAAACTCCAGACTTCTTGGTTTCTTTTCTTTGGCTTATTGTCCCCCTTCCCGAGGAGACAGGAGGTCCAACAGTGGATGGATCTCACCTGACAGGTCACACACATCCCAACTGACCCTTCGTTTAAATTTTTCATCACTTGAACTCCCCCGTCTTCGTTCCGGTCGTTTCTGGTTTCTTACACCTACAGTTGGGGGTTATTGTCTCTCTCATTAAAGGAGTGCAGGACACGTCCCCCCGTCCTCCTTGTCCCCCCCAGGTAACCATCTGTTATAAAAACTGCCCCCTGACCGCTCAGAAAGACCTCCTGTCACCTCAGGACCTTCGTCCCAAGAGCTGCCAGCAGGTTTTAAACAGAAGAGAAGAAACTGCATTTCATTGCATCACTTTGAACACATATTCAGCTTCTAATGGGGTGTTTACACCTTTTTATAAAAACCTTTTATAACACAGCATTTACTGTCTTCTTCTTTTAACACACTGGAAAGAAACTCATTATATTTCTGTCCACAGACTGAGCTTTGTGCAACACAAGGACAAAAGAGGACAAACATGAGGACAAACGAGGACAAACAGCTGTAAATATACCTAAAGCTTATTATATTGGCACGTTTATTTGAAATAAAGCTGTGTTTCTTTAAAACCATCATCAGGATCCACATTTGGGTGACAACCCTTCATTCTTAATGCTTTTTGCTAATTCCTTATTTTTTATCTGCTTTTTAGATTTTCATAATTTATTTATTTTATTTTATTTTTTTATAGAATCTGTATTACTATCCCCTGTTTACATCACCAATAAACTGCAGGCTGGAAATACAGGAAAGGATTAAGTTTAACAAATAAAATTAATTAGACATACATGTTGGGTTTACAATGAAATGAGTACATCTAAAAATTACACTGATTATTTAAAATATATATTTACAATTTTCTGTTCTTCCAACCACATTAATTGTTTATTAAACATTTAAAAAACCTGAACATTTTTACTTTGCTGCTTTAGTTTAAAAAAATCAGACCATTTCTGCAGTTGGTTCGTTCTTTAACTTCACAGAAAATGTGCTGCATTAAATCTTTACACTAATTATTGAGGTTTATTAGTGTAAAAAAAAGTGCAGCTGCTTCTTAAAAAACTGATAAAAACAAAGATCAGACAAAGTAAAATAAACATGGAGACACATCACTTATATTTCTATATGCTTTAATGTGTTTAAACCTTATTAATAATATTTTTCTTTTTACAAACATAGTGTTCAATGGGTTATAAGAAGGACAAACCTGCCCCCAAGTGGCAAAATGGCAGAATGCACAGAGGATAAAAACAAAAACAGTGTGATTTGGTTTAAATGTTTAAAACTATATTAACTTTTCCACTTTACAAGTTGTTTTTTTGTTTTCTTCTTATTTTGTTCGATTTATCCCTACTACTATTACTACTACTACTAATAATAATGATGATAATAATGATATTTTTAACAACATAAAATTCGATGGACATGGCTAATTTACAGATAAAAACAATGTAAACAAGTTATAATCCTAGTAAAACTAAAGCTATTTATGTCCACAAACAAACAAACAAACAAACAATCTCTTCGGAGCCAGCACACAAAGCCACAGCCCCTCTCGTTACCATAACAACGACCGCGGAGCAAAGAGAAGGACGCCTCGAGCAACTTGTGATTGGTCAGATTGAGCAGCCGTGCCGCCTTATCTTCGTTCTGATTAGTCGTGTCTGCTGTCGCTTAGAAAACGCCGTGTCCTGATTGGCTACCTTCGTCCCTCGCGCCCCGCCCTCCACAAAGTAAGCTCCTTTTCGGCACTAGCACTGCAGTCTGAAAACAAGCAGAGACGGGTTGTTCCGAAAAGTGGAGATTTTGTTTCCAGAAGACGAGAAAACGCCCAGAGGCTGTTTCCTTGAAATGTCTGTGTTCTTTTGGAGCTATAAAAAGCAGGTGAAAGGGCTGTGAGGGATGTAGGGACCGTTAAAGCGCCGGTGTTTGTTGGTTTACGATGGAGGAACCTGTTGCTACAAGGCAAGTGTTCCCCGCCCGTTAGCTAGCCCCGTGGTCCCGATTAAAGCTGGATGTTGCTGGTGATGAAAAGCTGTTCGCTTCGGGCTTTAAGCTTTATTTACATGTGTACACGACATCGGTTTAATGAGTGCGCTATGATTAACCTCCACAGGGAGTTTGAGTCGCTTTCAGACGGCGCTTCGGATGACGACTTGCCCCTGACGCTGCCCGCAGACGGCGGCGGGAGCATCCGCAAGGTGAGACAGCTTTTACCCCCCACAATCAGCCGAAATCTGCCAGAAAAAGGCTGGTTTCACTCCTCATCAACAGACAAGAAGCTCAGCCACGTTATGCATTAAAAACAGTTTTATTGCATCACTTTCGGCTCTTTAATTGAGCTGTTCAGATTCATTTTTTCGCCTGAAACCTGAACTCAAAGATCAGGAGTGACACTTTTTATAATACCTTTTTATAAAACTTCAGGCTGATTTGGTCACCTTTAGTGTGATTTCCAAACAATATGTCACCATCTAACCCCTCAAGGCTTGTCCCCCCTTCAGTATTCAATGTGTTTTTTCAAACTAAACTTTGCTGAGTTTATCTTTTTAGTTTAAATCCATTTTAGAAGCATAAAAAACAAAGCTGCATGCTTTGTACGTAGGTTGTTTAGCCAAAGGCTAGACAAACGATTGGGCTTTTTAAACTAAAATAAACAAAAAGACTTGACTTTCTACAGACTTGCAGATTAATTTGATACGAAGGACAGGAGAAAAGCAGGAACATGTGTAAAAGAATATATTCTTTATCTGCATTCACATCTTTTGCTGTTTGGTAAACAGCATTTTGAATTAGAGAAGATAAATCTGATCTAGATTAGATATTATTTATTATGGGTGGGGAAGTTTTAAACTGGATCCCATGTGAAGCGAGTTTAGGTGTGTTTGTAAAGTTAACCCAGTCGTACATCTTGCAGTTTGTGTCATTTAAAGCTCTTCACTTTAAGGAGGAAACTCTTTAGATTTTAAATTAAGTGTGCAGTAATGATTTGTCTGCCTCCATCCTGATGGCCGAGCAGATGTGGGCGCTCATCCAGAATCCTAATCCACGCAGGCGTTTAGAGGATAACCTGGAGTGTAAAACGCGCTCGCAGGGGTGAATGGGAAGGAGGGGAGAAGTAAGAGGCGAGGGGTGTGAAGCTGAGGACCAGCGTCTTAAATCAGGAGGGAGGAAGTGACGAAACCCGCTGAAGGGAGAAGAAACGCTGTTTACAGTGCAGCACCTCCATCTGTCATGTACCTGGACAGGTGTTTACCTCTTAGAGTCAAACTGTGGTGCTTTTCATGACACATTGGGGGTTTTAACCATTAAACACTCAGCTGACAGGAAAGTTGTACTGCCTTTTTGGCAAATTGCGCACTGAGGCGAGACTTAAAACACCAAAAAATCAACAAAGAAATACACAGTTCTGACATGTTATCAGGTCCTAAAACCATACCGTGTTTTTGGA
This sequence comes from Kryptolebias marmoratus, assembly GCF_001649575.2. Taxonomy (NCBI): domain Eukaryota; kingdom Metazoa; phylum Chordata; class Actinopteri; order Cyprinodontiformes; family Rivulidae; genus Kryptolebias; species Kryptolebias marmoratus. The sequence goes on along the minus strand of NC_051447.1, from coordinate 3,697,558 downwards.
GAAGCTTCTCCTCATGTTGACGTCCAACACTGCAGAGCACTTTGAGTTTATTAGGAGTTACTAGTAGCATCAGTTGCTTTTAAACACCCACCACTGAAAGGCGATAATGTTTTAGCCCACGTCTGTCTGTATTCATAATCTAAAAATGGCTGACATGAGAAGCGGCGGGCAATATGCATTTTCTCAGTCTTTTTGTGTCACTGTTGAGGTTGAGGGAATAAAACAGAAGTCTGCTGGAGGTAAAATAAATAAATGTTGTGTTTCTTCGGTTTCCTCTGCAGGGCTGTGATCCTTTCGCTCAGACTCAGCGCAGCAAACTGCAGCATCGCCGCGCTCGCATCAACCAGCAGATCAACAAGGAGATGCGCATGAGAGCCGGAGCTGAAAACCTGTTCAGGTGAGCTGCCGGCGACCCGCCGGACCTCTGACGTTTCGTCTTTACAGCACAGATGATCAGCATTACAGAGAAAGGAGATTTTTTTTCAGCAGTAAAACCTGCAAAACTGAATTCCACTGAAGTTGTCAGAATTAAAACATGAGGAACGTGTTCTCCTGATGTTCTTCTTTTTGTTTTTTTCATTCTGAACATGTAGCAGGAAGAATATTCTGTGCCAGGCAAGTTACTGAAAAGATTGGATTTTAGTTTCAGTTTAGTATTATCTGATGAGGCACCACCTGTTCAAAATTGGGAGCCATCTTCTCCTTGTTTTTGGTGTCCATGGGCAGGATCTCGAAGTGCGGTTGTGGAGAGGACCGTTTGAGAACGTCAGGGTTTTGTCTCTGCCTTCTGCAGATGATGTGGTTCTGTGACCTTAAATGTGTTCCGGGGCGGTTCACAGCTGGGACGAGAGCCAGCTCCTCAGACTGAGGTCAGTGTTCTCAGCTGGACAAAGGTGGAATGCTTCCTCCTGGTCATGTGTGAACCTTTGCCTCAAGCTGAGGCGTTCAGGCACCTGGGAGTCTTGTTCATGAGGGATGGTAGGACGGAGCAGGAGGGCCTTGTCTGCAGCAGCGAGGGTGTTGCTCCAGTTCGTCATGGTGAAGAAGGTCCATCTACGTTCCAACCCTCTCCTGTGGTCGTGACTTCTGGATCATGACCGGAAGAATGAGATCCTGGATCCGAGCGGCTGAAATAAGTTTCCTCTGGAGGTTCCTGAGCTCATCCAGCTGGGAGGAGACCCTCAGGGCAGAACCAGAACTTGCTGGAGGGATCAGATCTTCTTGGGATCCCTCAGGTGGAGCTGCAGAGGGTTGTTAGGGAGGAGATCAGGGTTTCCCTTCCAAACTTGTTGCCTCCATGACTCGACCACAGATAAGCTGCAGAAAATGGATGGATGGGTGGATGTTCGTGTCCTCTGTGCATGAATATCTGTCTTTATCTACCTGTCAGCTCATCTCCAACGATGTTTATGGCTCTCCTCTTTCTTTCACTGGTGTTTTGCACTCATGCAGAACATTAAATGTTCACCAAATAGTTGGACGGAGTCGCCATAAAAAGAGCTTTGTGTCTTAAAGTATCCAGCCATCACTTACAGAGCACAACAGAGTTATTATGTATGGTTGTGCTAAGTAAATACACTGCAGAAATGTATTTAAATTCACTTTGAAATTGTTAGCTTAATCTTTTCTTCATTTTTGTTTACCCCAGACTCCTCCTGTGAGTCTTTATAACCTAAAGGCAAACTAATGTACAGCTTCTGTTTTCAGATGTCTGCATACCTTTGAGTTTTGGTTGGGCTCTTCTGAGAGCAGCATGAATAGGTCACTGTGCCAAACTCCCTGAAAACACACTTGCAGGGGGCTGCTACGTTACTGATAAACACTCGGAGGAGGAGGAGGAGGAGTGACTTAATTAAAGCAAGGCGCTTCTCTCTGCCTCCCTAGTCGTGGTTCTGAATCTTTTAGGCCCAACAAAGAAAGCAGCAGTCTCTTTAATTCAGGGCTCATTCTCTGATATTTCAGACTTGTTTAGGCTATTTCTAACTGTTTTCTTTTCCAGGTATAAATGAATGTTGGATAGCTGAGCTATTAAAGGGTTCAATTAAAAAAAAAACCAATTATCTCTGCGTCATTTTATCGAGTAAATCTGCAGCTCAGATGATTCACAGCACGCCCTGTAATGTCTTATCAGTGGTTTTGCTCGAGTAAAGGTTCAGAAAACACAAAACATGACCTGAAGTCAAATAGATTTATAAAGAGAATACAAAAAGCAGGTTATGTTAGTTTTTATATCGATTAAAATCAGTAAGAAAAGATGCAGGGCGCTGATGTTGTGCAGTAAGAGCTAACACAGATCATCTGGGTGGTGGGGAGGTTGGTGTGGTGCAGACTTCTTCTGTATCAGTCTGTGAAGGTCTACCAGGTTCTTCAATGTTTGAATGCTTGTTACTGTGTGGACTCGGCTTGCCAACAATGCATTCATATTAATAAAACTTAACTCAGAAGGTGGCAGTAAAGACACAAGAAACAGGCCCATTTGTCAAACAAGAAGCAGACAAAGGTAAGGAGCACCTGGGTTTCGTTTAACTGCGTTCTCGCCCCAAAGTGGAGCTCGTTCCCGGTGCAGGTTGGACTCCATCAGGCCTGCCCACAGGACCTCCAGGCATGGTCGAGCAGAGGGAGGTGACGTGTTGCTGTTGGCGGTTTGCAGCTTCGTGTAAAATGTCCGGGATGAGAGTGGGCCCCTCTTAGTTTAAGGCCAGAGTCAGTGATTCGAGAAAGGCAGAAGGCTCCCTCCGTGTTGGTTTGAACCAGACACCCAGATACGGGTGTCTGGTTCATGAGTAGGATGGAGCGGGAGATGGACTAACGGAGAAGGGCTCTGTACCTGGTAATGAAGGCAGCCGGGCTGGGATGGGGTTAGGCGCTCCATCATCTGCTCCTCCTCCAGAACAAAATGAGTCAGCTGAGGTGGTTCAGACATCTGATCAGGATGCCTCCCGAATGTGAATGAGACCCCATACACGTGTTGGAGGAGTTTTATATCCTCTCTGGGTTGGGATCCTTCTGGAGGACCTGGAGAAAGATCGATGTCCAGCTTTTCCTCCTGGATCTGTTGCCTCTACAATGGACAATCCTTATTCTGAGAAGACACTGGGAGGATATTTACTCTTATCAGCATATGGGCCACAGCAATTCTGTATCATTCCTGATGTACTTAATCCTTTCTTCTGAAGAGACACTTAAGAAACCATTGCTTTGTAGATGTAGGTCCATGAGTCATGAGTTTGTGGCACCACTGATCCAAAATATTCTGAGTTCATTCACATCAACAGACACAGAAACGGTGTCAAGACTTTAAGACAGCTTCATGTTGATCTTTGGGACCAAATCATCTTCAGTTATCGGTTCTTGAGTCTAATACCATCAAGTAACTTTAGTTGGTCCTTAACTCCTCATGAGACGAGTCTGCTGATGAGACAGCTAGAAAGAAATGCATCGTGACGTTGAAGGAACTTCATTTTCTGGAAGTTTGAACTTTCAACTGACATATTTATTGTTTACTAATTAAGCATGCTGTATAAATTGAAGCATTTGAGAACATGTAAAAAGTCATTAATATGTATGTTAGATTAAACTAATGAAAACTGAAACGTCATTAAAGTTTAAGTGAACATTGGCATTTTTCTTTTGAAAAACTATATAAAAAAGTTAATTCATAACTTTTACCAAGCTGTTATTTTTGGCCCAACTCAGTTTTTGACCTGATTCAAGCTGTTTTCTTAAAATACAATGACCTAAGTTGAGTGTAGATAAAAAAAAAAAAAAAAAAAGCAGTCCTGTTCTGTTTATTGGGACGCTTGGTCTCGGACACAAAGAAGACACCCCCCTACACACACACACACACACAGCCTGCCGGCCTGTAATCAGCCAGCTTTGTGTCCGCCTCCCGCCCCGTTCCCATGCTGAGATTCCCGGTGGAGTTTCAACAAGCTCATCCCCCACTGATTTGTCTGGAGAGCTTCTTTTTTTGTGTGTGCGTTTGTTTTTTTCTGCCCTCCCCCTCTCCAGTGAGTTGGACTGGCCCACACAAACAGAGAAAATGTCCAGCTTTTATTTTAAACGGGGTTGTTTTAACGAGCGGTGGCGGTTCGAAGCTTTCAGATGTCAGAAACTGACAAAGAAGGGATTTGAACGTCGGCGTTTACGCAAACATGTTTTCTGCTGCTTCTTTCTTCTTTAAAGCAACAGCTGAGATGCAGGAAAAAGCACAAGCTGCCTTTTAAAATAGTCCCAAGTTAATATAAAAAGTTGTTTTCAGCTGGTGTGCCGCTTCACGCAGCAGTGAAGAAAGAGTTGTTTTCCCCTGAAAAGCTGCAGCATGCTGTGCGTGCGAATGGGTGTGTATGACTGGATATTTGGCAGCCCTTTTAAAGCTGACTAATCAGATTGCCTTTGGTCTGATCCTTGACATAGGTGTGTGTATGGGACATAGGTGTGTGTATGGACCGGAAAAGGAAGTGACCAGTGAAGAGACTACTGAGGTCAGAGTTAGTTGACTAAACTAATAAAAACAAAGCAGCATTTTTTTGACGGAATGCACGTCGATCATTATTTTTTTAACACAGCTATTGTCTGTCAGAGCTCAGAGTATGTGTTGGGGATAACTGTCAGCTACTAAATTATAGCTCAGCGTCTGTAAAGCTGACTGCCTCATAGCCAGTTATTTGGTGGATTGTGATCATGAGCGTTGGACCTTTTTGTAACTTTGGTCTCAAATGTTAAAGTCATTTTTTCTGTAACAACAACAACAAGACCTCCCTTATTAACAGACTACTTAACTAGTTAAAAATGGTGACTTTAAAAGGATTTTAAATAGATAAAACCAGAGTGTTTTAACATAACTTCAGCAGTGTCAGTGGTTATATCTAAACACATTTAATTCATGAAAATTAACCTTTTTTTTTGGTCTAACTCGGGTACGTTTGTGTTTAACTCGTTTATCTGCTGATGAAAGTATAAATAAGTCTGGGTTTTGTTTTGTCAGAGGACTGGTGGCTCTGATTTTGGTCTGGAGATATGTGAAAATATTAAACAAATAAATGATTTAGAGACGGTTTGATCCGACATTCGTCCCGTCTGGGCTTAATGCACATCTGCAGCCGTCTTTTTTTTACAAACCCACTGACATTCGAAGGTTGTCTGTTTACGGGAATTTCCTCAGGTCGTTTTTGTTTTTCTTGCCAACTAAGTGTGTATCACCAGTGTTCGTAGCAACCCAGCGATGCCTCAGACTTCCTGGAACAGCAGCGTCAGCTGGCTTTCCTGCCAAGTCTGTGTTTGGAACACGAGTGGAGCGTATGAGAGGCTGATTGGACAGAGGACGGCGGAGGATTCACCTGTATTCTGCTTATTTTTATGGTAGCAGGAAGACTCAGTGGCATACACTGGTTTAAATAAATAAAATAAACACCAGAAACATGTCGGTTTCTTTGTGCAGCCACAGGCTAAAAGAGTGCAAATTTATGTTAATAATTATTTGTCTGTATTATGTTTTTGCTACAGAAATGTTGGACATTTAAGGCAGATCATGAATCAAATAAATACCGATAATCCTCTGAAAGTTCTCCCAATCAGAAAACTTAACATGGGTAATAAAGTTTATATGAAAATAAGATTTTCTGATTCTTAAATACAAAATAGCAGCTCTTTATTCTGCACCAGTGGACCTGCCTTTAGGCTTTAGTGGAGCTGAAGTGTTTTTGACTTGTCGTCTTTCAGGAAATAAGATTTTGTCATGTGAAATTACAGTGTGCTGAAAAACTTTACTGAGAAGCTGAAACTGACACATAAAAGCTGAAAGGAGCAGACCAACAGCCAAAAGATAAATGCTAACTAAAAGCTTAGAGTATTAAAGGCTAGCTTAAAGTTGCTGAATTGCATCCAGTGCAGTTTTCTGTAAACGAGTCCGTCTGTGTGTGTTTTCTTTACTCTGCAGGGCAACAACCAACAACAAGGTGAAGGAGACCGTGGCTCTGGAGCTCAGCTTTGTCAACTCCAACCTTCAGCTGCTCAAAGAGGAGCTGGAGGAGCTCAACAGCAACATGGAGGTCTACCAGACAGACAGGTACTAACCACGGCCCGGCTCGTGCATTCTGGGCCGCCCTCGTTAAACTAACGAGAATTCTAATTGATGAAAACAAGCTCTGCTCCGAGTGTCCGTCCTGTGGGGACCTGTGTGGGTTTTTCAACCGTCAGATTAATCTTTTATCTTCCATGAAAAAGAGTTCTTTCAGTTTGTATGTCGGTCGCTGTGAGGGTGGGAGGCAAATGATGTCAGCCGGTGGAGTTTTTTCTTCCTCCCCCCCGCAGAAGTTTTAAGGTCACGAGCGGTTAGAGTGTCATTAATGACCTGTCTGTTTGTGTTCATGGTGAGAGGGAGGGTAAGAGTTAATACTTGGCTTTAACTTTGCTTATTAGCAGGATGAAGTGGAGAGCAGAGCCCCCCCGCTGGGGTTTAAGATAAGCAGATGGCAGCGCTGGCTTGTCTTCTGTCTCAGACCTGGGTGTGACGAGTAACACACATGTGTTTATTTGTCTCTGACACAGCGAGGCGATCAACGTTCCCATGATCCCGCTGGGTCTTAAGGAAACCAAAGAGGTGGACTTCACTGTTCCCATCCAGGTGAGGATGGGACCCAAACAGGGAACGGCCCTGTAGGGAACTATCTGGGATTAAAAACAAAAACAAGTCAGACTAACCAAGCTAAACCAAAGAACCAGTCTTCGCTCATTGGTGCAAACTTGTCATCTGAAGTTTCTACATGAGTCGTTAAAGAAACCAGCATTGGCAGAAATCTGTGTTTTATGTTCCTGTTGCACTTTGGCTCATGAGTCTGGTTTGATGTTAAAGTTACACAAATGTTAAACTGGTACTGGAACCAGCAGTTTGAGGCTGGTGAAAGTGTTTACACACCTGTAAGATGGCGGCTCGTCAATCACAACGTGGCCACGCCCAGAAGCATACACACCTTTATTGGCTGCTTTTCTTTTAATCGGACTGAAATCCACCAAATAAAAATCGTAACTTTAAGTAAGACGCTGGACCGTTCTTGTTCATGTTTTTATTTCTTTTCGCAACTCAGCGAGTCGCCCCCTGCTGGCCGATCTGCACCTGTTCTCGTTTCTTTTACTGACTTTGCTTATCTTACAAGCAGCTTTGATGCTAATTTCAAATGGCAGACAGACAAAAAGGACATTTAAGTCAATAAATCTTTGGTTTAACAAACTGCTGCAGTGAAGTGAACAAACACATACTTGACATTTTCAGGGGAATGAAGTCACCTGACAAACAACTATTACATAAACTCCTGTCTGCACATGAAGTAGATTTCCTTTCTTGTTTCTGCCTCCCCTGGTAGGATTTCATCTGCGAGCACTATGGAGAGGACAGCAGCCTGTATGACAAGGAGATCAAGGAGCTTATGGAGCTCAGACAGGTTCATAAATGCACTTTCACATGGCTCAGTTAAGGCTGGTTGGAGAGAATCAGAGTCCTCCTGCAGCAGATCCAGAAAAATGAGTTACCTTGACTTTCTGACTCGTTGAAATTGGCTCTAATGATGTTTGTGAGTCACATTTTCGTCTTGTCGGTCGCCAGGCGATGCGGACGCCCAGTCGAAACCAGGCCGGCCTGGAGCTGCTCATGGAGTACTACAACCAGCTGTACTATCTGGACCAGCGCTTCTTCTCTGCTCACAAGAACCTGGGAGTTCATTTCCACTGGTACGGAATGAATACTGTTCTGTTTTTAAAGTAACAAAAGTAACGATAGGAGAAGATTTAGAGTTTTTAACACAGACTTTAAATAAAAAAAGCATCAAAAAGTCTCATTTAGTCATTGTTTTTATGCTTAATTCAACACTATAACACAAAACGAATCGTTCATGACTCGCAGGCTCCTGCTGCAGTCTGCAGTTCTCAGAACGTGATACGTTAGAAGAGCGTTGGAAAAGCTAAACTTACACGCGTCCAGTTAAAAATCTTCTGCTGAACTTTACAGTTGGACTCGATATATCAGCCAACACTAATTATATTCTTCCTCATGAAAACGAGCCTGGTTTAGTTATTGGTTGAGGATCAGATTATATGCACTTTTTAAACACAAGACATTCAGATATAAAATTAACAAGTATAAAGCTTCTCTCCATCACGGTGCAGCATTTGTAGATGGAAAAATAAGAAAATGAAATTCTGCTAATGATCATTTTTGAACGTGCAAACACACTTAAAGGACAAATCAGACATATAAATGAGTCTTTACCCCACAGAGGACTGAATTCTTTCTGTTTTTACCCGTGTCTCAGGTACGACTCTCTGACAGGCGTCCCGTCGTCTCAGCGCTCGCTGGCCTTCGAGAAGGGCAGCGTTTTGTTCAACATCGGCGCTCTGTACACGCAGATCGGAGCGCGACAGGACCGCTCCGTAACAGCCGGCATCGACAGAGCCATAGACGCTTTCCAGCGAGCCGCGGGTACAGATGAACACACATACCTGAACACACCTGAGAGATTCTTCAGCAGACTGTTGTTGTTTAGATGAGTGAAATCGTCTAATTCGGTGAATTTAAACGAGAAAATTTCCTCCGTTTCCTGCCTTCAGGTGCGTTTAATTACCTTAAAGAGAATTTCTCCAACGCCCCGAGTCTGGACATGAGCGCGCTGTCGCTCGGCATGCTGGTCCGGCTGATGGTCGCTCAGGTGCAGGAGTGCGTCTTTGAACGCATCACGCTCACCGCGCAGGAAACAAACTTCGGCTCCCGACTCCACCTGGCACAAGAAGCTGCACAGGTGAGTTTTCTCCTGGTTCTTTTCTCCAAGAAAGAACTAACCTCATCAGTACGACTCTGTTTTCAAAACTCTAATTGGTTTTTGTTCATTTTATCAGACTCTGCAGATGATTTACAAAAACTGATATTGATCTGAGTGCATTAAAATCCCCTAAACTCAGAACATTTATGCTTTTTTACAGTTTTACCGTATTCATTTTTTAGCACTTTCTTGTGTCTTTTACTTTTTTCTCTGTAAATCTTATGTGCAAACTGCGCCATCTTTCCATGAGGTTCCAGGTTTTGTTTTTGTGGTGAACTCTGCGTTCTGCAGGTGTCGGACGTTTACTCTCTGGTGCAGCAGACGATGACGCAGCCTCTGATGAAGGATTATGTGCCATTTTCCTGGGCGTCGATGGTTCAGGTCAAATCCGAACACTTCCGGGCGCTCGCACACTACTACGGTGCTGTTGCACTGTGTGACCACACGCGTAAGTAAAATATTCAAAGTAATATCAGTGGAGTACTTTCAGTTTATTGGTTTCACAACGATCCTTACTGCTGCCTGGAGTTCCATCTGAGATCTGATAAAATACTTAAAATAAGACGTCAGGTAAACCTCGGACCTGTTTTGCTGGAAATATTTGAACTTATAGCAGGAAAACACATCAGTAACTACTGAATTTCTAGAGAAAACCTCTGCAGGAAGCCGACACGGACGACATCAGCCTGTAGGTCTGGTTCAGGTCCTCAAATAGTCTTTTTTTTTAGTGTCCAGTTAACTTTTACTGAGCTGCTTCCTGTTTGTGTTTATCTATATATGAGTGCGTTTGTTTGACAAATAGAAACTGATGCTGTGGAGCTGTTTATAAGTAACATCTGATCTATTTTTAAACCTTTATATCACTTTATAATCAAAGAAAATAACCATTCTTTTTACACATTCTGCTCTAGATCAATACATCTTTATTTTTCATGTCAGAAATGTGATTTATGTTTTCTGGCTGTGGTTTTTATGACTCGTCATCGACTCCAGTCGAACACCCAAATGATGAATCTGAGTAAACACAGTGGAGACGAATCATCTGCTTCTCTATAACAAAAAGAAGAAACAAACAGGAAAGATTTCAAATCATTCATTATTAATTTAGGTGTTCAGTTAGAATACTGGTTTAAAAATGAACCTGAATGTGATTATACTTACGCAGTGGGTTACCGACGCATTTGTTTTATTTTATTTTATCCCTCTCTGCAGTTTCTGCTGATGAGGATGAGTGTGAAGAGGAGGAGGAAGAAGAGGCCTTCCTCAGGTTTTACGTCAACGTTCCTGCAGGACAAACTGTCAACCAGATTTTACAAGATCCTGAAAAAAGACGAAAGCTTGGTGAGGAATTAATATCCACTTAGTCACAAACTTTACAGAAATTGTAAAGAAAGAGCTTTTTAAAAAATAATATATATATATTATAAGACTAATAACTACATTCTCTCACTTGTTTAAATGAATACCTGCTTGCGTTTAGGTAAAGCCCACCTTCGGCGTGCAGTGATGAAACACGAGGAGGCCATTCGTGTCCACAGTCTGTGTAAGATCCTGAGGAAGATGGATATCCTGCAGGACGTTCTGTCTCAAACACACAAATGCTCTCTGGAGAAATACTTGGAGCTGGATCGAGAGGATGACTTCGATGAAACGGCAGAAGCTCCAGAGATACAAGGTGAGAGCGTCTAATATCACGTTTCATCTTTGGTTGAAGTGCAGGAAGTGACTGTGTCGTCTTCTGCTGCAGCTCAGACTCAGCAGAAACCAGACGTCACTCCACTGAACTTCTCCTCAGTCCAAGTTTCTGACGTCTTCCAAAGACTGGTGAGGCTCCACACACCTCAAACACTTTCTGTTAATGTTTGTCTTCATTTAAATCAGGAACTAAAGTGATGACAAAGGTCCAGAGTGTGTGTTAAAAGGATCTGTGCATGTCTGATTCCAGTAGTTTGAAACCCGTGACTGTTCTTCGTGCTGCAGGGGCCCCTGTCGGTGTTCTGCGCGAGGGCCCGCTGGGGCCCGGTGCGCCTCATCTGCCTGCAGAGGAGGGAAGGTGGACTGGGTCTCACGCTCCGAGGAGACTCCCCGGTCCTGGTTGCAGGAGTGGTGCCTGGAGGCTGTGCAGAGGTCAGACAGAGACACCTTGTTAAGAGTTTAGTTTTGAGTGCGCTGCTAAAAAATCATATCTTTTTGTGTTGCTCAGGAGGCGGGACTGAGGGAAGGAGACTACATCGTAGCGGTGGACGAACACGACTGTAAGTGGGCCAAACATGGGGAGGTGGTGCACCTGCTGATGAGCTGCAGTGACAGAGGCGTGGAGATCAGTGTGGTGACGTTACACTCGCAGGATACGCAGGTAGGTCTGACTTTCTGTGCGTTTCTACCAGCAGCTCTGATCTGATGGGTGTGTGCTCACCTGCGTGTGTTTGCTCGCAGGTGGAGAGGAAAGCCGTCATGCTGTCCCACTGCAGTGACAAAGAAAACTCTCGGCAGCACCTGTTGGGCGGGGCTAAGGGCCAAAGCTCCGCCTCCTTGTTGAACTGGAGCAGGAAGAAAAAGAGGGAAAGCGGCGGAGTCGCCAAAAAACTGGGAAGCACTTTCAGTTTGTCATTTGGAAACCTCCGCGACACCGAGGCCATGTCCTGAGAACCGACGGTCGAGGAATCACTCAGGGACTCCGCAGCGACAAGCAACCGGTACGACCTGCACCAACAGACACCACTCGCACCGACGTTTGGTTCACCGACAGACACCACTCACACCGACAGACACCACCCGCAGTTACATGTGGTTCGCCAACAAACACCACCCGCACCGACGTTTGGTTCACCAACAAACACCACCCGCACCGACGTTTGGTTCACCATCAAACACCACCCGCACCGAC
>NC_051447.1:3683244-3684118 GCF_001649575.2 Kryptolebias marmoratus | reverse complement strand
CAAACACCACCCGCACCGCCTGTGGTTCACCAACAAAAACCTCCCGCACCGCCTGTGGTTCACCAACAAACAGCAGGTTTTCTGGCCGATGAACCCAAACTGTGACTGATTGGAAAGACAACAACATTGTGATCACATTGCAACAAATAAATTTATTCAGTTACTCAGATTTGCAAACGTTTTCTAAGAACCAACTCAGTGAGTTTCCAGGTCAAATTTTGCGTATTTTCTCGCAGTTTCAGGTCTTCAACTAGTCCCCGAGCGCCACAGCCCTCTGAGATACAGACTTTACAGAATATTGTCCCGATCTCATGTTTTAAAACCACCAAACTCCTGCTGGTGGTGGGTTTTTTTTCTCACAGCTGACAGAAATTGAGTCTGGATCAGTGGAGTTCTGTTGAACTTAAGAAGTGTTAGCTGTAATCCTCAGGTCAGTCCTTTGGAGATTTAGTTTCATCTTTTTTTAGAAAATTTAAAGCACTTGAAATATTTTACATATGTAGTTTTTAAATGTTTACTGCACTGTGACAAATCTTGTTTCTAAGGTAGTTTTTGATGTTGCAATAATGAACAAACGGCGAAAGGCTCCGCGTGTGTGTGTGTGTGTGTGTGTGTGAAGATGTGGTTTCGTTTTTCCAAAGCGCAGTGTTAACTTCATCGTTCTTCGTCTCAGATGATGATGATGAGTGAAGTCCAACCACTGTGTTTGTAGCTGAGGAGGTTTTTTATTTCTATTTGTTAAAGTGCTGGTGTAGATTCTCAGTCATCCAGGCCATGGTAAATTCAAAAAAAGTTAAAAAACAAAAACAACTGGACTTCTATTCTGTAGCTGAAGACGTTTCGCTTCTCATCCGAGGAGCTTTCTCAATTCAGA
>NC_051447.1:3666411-3681567 GCF_001649575.2 Kryptolebias marmoratus | reverse complement strand
TTTGCTAGCAATCCAGCTTACATCACATCTCAGCTTTAAAAGCTCAACTCCACACTCTCTATTTCTGAATTGAGAAAGCTCCTCGGATGAGAAGCGAAACGTCTTCAGCTACAGAATAGAAGTCCAGTTGTTTTTGTTTTTTAACTTTTTTTGTATTTTTTAAAGTGTTTTATAAAAACTGTCAGCATTAATTTCCACAATGTGTTTTGTTGCTCTGTCGGTACAAAAAGTCAGTTTACTTTATAAAGAAAAACAGGAACTGCAGAAACAATGTCTAATTAGCAACAAAACTTATTTTTGCTCCATAATAATGTTTGATTTCTGCGAGACAAAAAGGTTGGTTTTCTGTACAGGTGTTGGGATAAAAAAACACTAAATTGTTTGTATATTTGACCATCCCTGACAGTTTTCTTTGGGGATTTGCACTGCGTTTATAATGTACAATAAAACAGAATAAAATATCTTCTCTGTTCTTCATGACACAAATTTATTTACTTCTTGGAAAACGATTATTATTACACAACACTCGTGGTTCCTGCAAGCTCTTAAATGTAATTTAATAATCTGATTTAGGCCTTAAAGTCCAGATTTTCTATTTTAGGATCTAAAATACACAAGTTTTAACGCCGTAAAAAAAAAACTACAATTCCCATCATGCAGCATTCCTGTCTGAAGGAATTTATTTACAGATTTTTTTTTTTGTTCCTCAAACTGTTTTTTTTTGTAACTCTTGCAGGTTTTAAAATGGAACCATAAAAGGTTTAAATTTAACTGAGCAGATCCTGTTAAAGTTTTTAATTACTGCCTGAAACTGAACCCTCCTCCAGATGTTTTTCTGTTACTAAACTCATCATGTTTATAGGAAACCTTTAGAAACGACACAGAAGAACGAATCAGTGGTTGGATGGTTTCTGGTTCTGCTGCAGCTCAGCTTCAAACTGAATGTAATTTAGTCAGTGTTATAAATGTGGCTAAGCTTTCTGGGCTAAGAGTCCCTCTGATCCAGTCTGAAACAAACCAGAAACGTTTTCGTTTTTTCCTCCAGATTATTTCACTCAGAGTTCATGAGAATCCGTCTGTGGTTCCATCAGTTGGTTCTCCCAAACATGGAGGACGTTCCCTCACTGAAAGCAGCTTCTCTTAGCTTTTAAATCAGCTCCTGTCCGTCTCTGGAGCCCGCCGGGGCGCCCGCAGAGCCCAGGCCGCTCTGCTCCAGCTCGGCTATCACCGACATGTGTTTGAAGTCCGCAGGGTGGTGGTTAAACGTCTCCACCAATCGGTACGTCTCCTGCCTCTGCGCGCCGTAGAACAGCTGCACCTGATTGGCCAAACACTGAGCCTGGTGGACAGTCTGAAAACGAGGGACGGACGTTTGTAAAATCTTTTTGTTTTGGGGGGTTCGGGTGGGATGCACTCGTTCGGCTGTGACTTACGATGAACTTGGGGTCCATCTCGGCTGTCAGGAGCACCACGCCCTTCTCCTGCTTCAGCTCTGGGTAGTGGTACAGGATCAGCTGACTCGGAGCGTTCTCTCCCAGCGTCTGAGCGCAAACAGGAGACATTCATGACTGGATCAGATAAAGAGACACCTCTGCAGGCTGAAGAAACGCTCTACGTGGTGCAGATGTACCGATCACTGTGGCTTGGTGTCTCAAAGATTCTAAAGCATGAAAACTGGTCCAAACCCGCCTGTCATCATTTCTAAAGTGAATAAATGTCGGGGCAGCTGCACGGCCAAGAATACAGTCCTGTAAGCTGTGCGTACAAAAACAGGGTGTGATTTACGCCAACAAACACTCAGATTTGAAAAACTGACAGCTGCAGCCAAGAGACACATTTAGCCTGAAATTATTTGCTTCAAATACGTGGTTAGGTAGAATAAAAAGACTTAAGAGCTCGCCTTTGTTATCACTTCCTCAAATGTCCTCAAATCACAGAAAGTCCCAAAATAAAGGAAAAACTTTCCATCTTTTTTACAATCTGATGTTCAAAATACAATTGTTTCTTTGACAGGGAAACATAAAACCTAACAAAACTAAACCTCATTCAGGCTTGGGGGTAAAAAAAAGAAGCCAAAACCAAACTATATATATTAATAAACGAACAGTTTGAAAATGCTAAATAAGTCTAATCATGTTTTCCTGCTCCGTCAAACGATTCATTCATATTAATCACTGTTAGCAATATTAATTTGATTCATTCAAAGCTTCAGAATGTTTCTCATCTTCAAAGTCTGTAAAAAGTCCACCAGTTTGAACATTTTCTCAGGAATCCTCCACAGGCAGAGGGTGGTACAGAGAAGGAGAGGGAAGGAGGTGCGAGGCTCACCTGGACGTTTATCAGGGAGGTGAAGTGCAGCTCGTGTCCGGACCACTGACCCACGAAGAACTCGTAGCCCTCCTTCTGAGGCAGAGCGTACAGAAACTGAGGAGAAAACACACAAAACATTTACCAGGCGGCTCTGAGGCAGCAGAACCTTCCAGACGTCACGGTTTCAGCGATCTCACCATGGGGCAGGACTCGGATCGGCTGAGAATCACCTCGAAGATGTGCGACTGCAAACACGACAAGCAACAGATCAACAAGAAGCTTCGTGTGGGCGAAGCTAGAGGACAAAAATAAATATAAACAAGCCTTTCTTTTCTGCACTCTTTAATAAACTGATGGGTGACAATCATGACGGAACAAAAGAGGGACAGATTTAAGACACTTTCTCACTAAAAGTTTGACAAACACGAACTGGAACAGAGACAATAAATGTCTGTAAATAAAAAGATTCAAGAGATCAACTCACCGGGATGACGGCGCTGATTGTGTCTTTCGATGAGTAATATTTCATCCAAAGCTGGAAATAAGAGTGAAAACACACATTAAAATACACTTTATTTATTCTGCACCAGTTCACAGCTGAATTAGCACCTGAGGCCAGAAAAAAGTGGACAGGTCTTACTGAGATACAAAACAGTCAGGAAGTGAACCTTAAAACACAGATAGAGCTCAACTTTAAAAGTTTAAAAAGAAATTCTGAATGTGTGTTAGTATTTTAGCTGTTTAAAGCAGCTGAAGTGAAACAGAAGCTAAAAGCCGAGTCTTCTGGATTTAATTTGAGGATATTCACATCCAAGAGGACACCTTTTAAAGTTCTTTTAAAAGCTCAGATTAAGGTTTAAATATTTTAAATCAGGAGTCTTTCACTCCCCATTTCCGGTCTGTCATGACAAAGAGTTCATCTTTTAAAACGTTCTTTTATTTAGACCACATAAGTCAAGCTCCGCTCTCCTGCTTGTTTTAGACACATTCTTGTTTTAAAACGCCTGATTAGTGGACGTGCTTCTGGAGAACCTGATGATCTGGTGAGGAGGTGATTAAATTGTTTGAATCAGGGGCGTTGGAGCAGAAAAACCTAAAACTTCCAGGACACTGAAGCATCGAGGTCCAGAGTCTGACTCCCCTGATTTAAAGCATCACTTTAAAACTGGCCAGAGAAGCCGAACGTCACTGTGTCATTAACAGGTGACAGGATTAATGTGCAGCAGAGAAACGCTTTTATCAGAATCAGCTAATCCTACAGATTATTATTTCCTGACAGGACCTCCTAAATCAAGACAACACTCATTACATTACAGTGACTACAATTATGAGCTGCATCTATCTAGCAAAAAAAAAAACCCAGAAGCTTCAGAAGCTCTTGGTTTGAGTTCACACTCAGTAAGTTTACAGCAGCAGCCATTTTGTGTCGAAACTCCAGACTCACCTCTGCGATCTCCTCGCCCGTCTTGTCCTTGATCATCTCCAGGTTGAGGATGGAACCCAGAGTCTGAAAGAAGAC
Organism: Kryptolebias marmoratus; assembly: GCF_001649575.2. Classification (NCBI taxonomy): domain Eukaryota; kingdom Metazoa; phylum Chordata; class Actinopteri; order Cyprinodontiformes; family Rivulidae; genus Kryptolebias; species Kryptolebias marmoratus. The sequence goes on along the minus strand of NC_051447.1, from coordinate 3,677,738 downwards.
AACATGAAGTTAGTTCTTCACACTTCTTAACATTAGAAAAAACACAAAAATAAAACAAATTCACCCTGAGGACGTGTCTGAACACACGAGAGATGAAGGAAGGACAATTATGACCTTGGTGGTAAATTATACACAAAGCAGAGACTCCAAATTAAAGTTTGTTTCTGCTTTTTTTTTTAGCATTAGTGATTATCTCTGCAGAAACAGAGTGATCACCATGTGAATGCCTCCCCCGCTCAGCTAACCTTGTTCTTGGTGAAACCACCAGACTCTCCATCAGCAGCAGCGGCCATCTTGTCTCGTTTCTCAAACTGGAAACAAGAGAAGTCAGGTCCGGCGTCAAACCACTGAGCTAAATACGTAACAAACATGAGCAAAAAAGTGGCACCAAAGCAAAAAATACTCCTTTATTGTTGTTTTTAAACCAGAAAAATTAAATAGTAGCTTCAGGTTCTGTGGTATTTAACAGTTTCCAGAACCACTTTAATGTTTTGTGCTGGGTTCTGCGGCGGACCCGGCTGACACTCCACCTCCTGTTCCACGAGCCGGACGAACTCCTCCTGCTTCGAGGAGCCCAGGACCTCCTTCTTGGCCTCATGCCGCGTCTCCAGTCGCCCCGTGTACTCCTGCGGTTTGGAACTGAAAACAGTGGTGATAAAAATCAGTTCCTGCTAAACATCTTCATGTAGTGAGAACAACATTTAGGACTTTTGTTTTGGTTATTTGTACATATTTAAACCTACATTTCCTACACTGGAAGCTATTATTATTGATTTATCTGTATATTCTTATCATAAACATCATTAGTACAATAGTTGACACGTTTGTATTGAAAAAAAAAAAATACATATCTACGTAAATAATACGTTATCTGATGACCATTATTTTGTGTTGTATAGACTGATTTTTTACTAAAATAATTTAACACAAGACTTAAAGTCTGAAGTCTTAAAATAAATTCGGCATAATATTCAATCTTTAAACTTAAAATTTTGAAACCGCTTGCTTTGAAATTACTACGCGTTTTATATGAGACAAGAGGGGCAATCTTCAGAGAAAAACTGTGTTAAAGTTTAAAATTAACGTAACAATTATTTTTAGAGTAGTTTAATTCAAGCCGAATTTATAACCTAATAGTCACACTTAACATAACATCTTCAGAAGCAGCTCAGATTTAGTTTGTTTTGTAAAAAAAAACGGACTATTTCTAGAATAAGCGAAGCTGTAACGGAGATTCGGACGCTGCTAGCTCAGTTAGCCCGCTGACCTGCGCAGCTTATGGATCTTGTCCTGGTACTTCCTGTAGAACGGGTTCTCCTCCAAATCCGGGTCCTTCCGAACCGAGAAGGCTCGGAACTGCACCGGGACTTGCCCGGGGATCAGCGTCCTGATACCGGTGGTTCTGACCGCGAGCATGCCCCGGTACAAACATGACAACTGTACCAACGCCGCCGACATCTTTCCATCGCTCCCGTCCCACATCTATAGTGTTCCGACCGGGAACGGGCGGTGTACGTTATTCAGTTCCGGGACGAGACAGCGACCAGCGAGTTGTGATTTTATGTTAAAAAACCACAAGAAGTTCTTCCTTAAAAGAGTTTTAAACATTTAGGTTGTTGGTAATAAATGTAATAAAAAATATAATGGATACAATGATAAATTTTGTGAATTTATTCACGATTTTTTTTTTTTTTTTTTAAATTTGTGTCAGTTTGATTACTTTCATTATACAATTGATACATTTTGTATTTATATACAGTTGTACAATTCATTTCCCTCTGTGGTAAATAAAGTATTAATTGGTCCATCCAAGTATTAAAATCAAAAGTAAAAGACTAAGAGGTGATTAAATTGTTTTCTTGTTGATGTGACCCTCTGCGACCTGTAGAGGTCGCTGTAGACCTACTTTGTGTTGTAGCTCCTCCACATGTCTCCATCTTTAACATCTCTGAGGGTTAAAAATACTGGTTTCTGTTGGTCATTTCAGGAGTAATCTGCTGCAGCTCTCAGGAGAAACCTACGGCTCAGATACTCTCGTGTGTGTAAACCCTCACGTGTGTGTGTGTGTGTGTGTCCATGCTGGCTGTAAATTTAATGAGACGTGTGTTTCCCTGATGACAGTCTGAGTGCTTGTATGTTTACTCTCCACGATCATTCGTTCAAGTTCTCCAATCAATAAACAAAGCAGCTGGGAGCAGTTCACTGAGTCTGGGTCTGATGATGAGGATGACGACGATAACTGTGTGTGTGTGTGTGTGTAGGTGTGTGTGTACATGTCTGATGAGAAAGCAGCATCACAGGAAGCAACTATAATCAATCAAACATGAAACACTTTTAAGTCCCACCTGAGACAAAAACCTCTGCTAAATAAATATAAATATATTTACTGTTGTTCGCTGTTTTTTGTTATCTATCTATCTATCTATCTATCTATCTATCTATCTATCTATCTATCTATCTATCTATCTATCTATCTATCTATCTATCTATCTATCTATCTATCTATCTATCTATCTATCTATCTATCTATCTATCTATCTATCTATCTATCTATCTATCTATCTATCTATCTGTTTCGATGGTTTAACAGATGAAGGAAAACCTGTAAGGTTGTTTGATCCAATTTAAATGTTAAAAAGGTAAAATGATGTCCAGAACTATAAATCAGTAGATCAGCTTCTTCCTCCTTTTTCAGCTTTTAGATCCAGAGAAGTCACTGAAGCTCCATGTTGAAGGAAGTCAGACTTAAAGACGTCTTCTTCGTGTGTGCTGTCAGACCTCTTCCTCTCCCCTCACTGACCCCCGGTCCCCTCCTCTCCCTCCCTTTGTTCTGCAGGGGGGGGGGGGGGGGGGGGGGGGTGCAGGGAGGATGTATATTTCATGTGCGGCTCTGGAGGCTTTTACCATTAATTATAGAGAAACACTAAGCTCTCCATTTGCCGGACAGATGTTATTTTTTACTTAAGGAGAGAAAGGGGACTGTTCCATAATTCAGAGGTAAATCCCGCTCAGCAGAGAACAAATAAATAAATGAATAAATAAATAAAGCAAAAGCAAAAACCACAAACATTTGGTGCTTTGCAGCTGCAGCGGCCGACAGGTTTCCTCAGCCTCTAAGTGCCTTCCATGTAATAAATATGGAACAGCTGCTCTACGCTTTCATTTTTTATTCAGTCTCCCCCCAAAAAATCACACAATGCAGAACAATGGATGAAAACAGGATGAAACAATCAGCTGGAAGGTTTAAAACTGTTTGAAAGATGAAGTTATCGGAAGAAATGAAACGTTCTTTTGTCAGACTGAGATTTAGTCTAAAGCTATTTTTTAAACACTTTGTTTTGTGTAATATGTTTCAGACTAAGCCATTTGAAGAACAGGATCATGTAGAGATTTATTTCTTTATTATATCTAAAAATTTCTAAAGCAGAGTCTGGGACAGGGGAGGATCCGGTTTCAGGATTTATATCTCATCTAACAACCTTACAAGTTTCTTTTCTGGTTTCTGGTTCTTTTTTATTTGTCTGAAAATTACAAAAAAAACAGATTTTAAAAATCCGAGCACTGGTTTAAAGCTCACAGCAACATTATTGTTGTTAAAACCCACAAAACTTTGGCTTAAACTCAAGATTACACACAAAAAAAAACCCAGACAAATATATCAGTTTTTTATTGGTCTATGTGTAAAATGGCAAAAAAAAGACTCAAGTTGGATAAAGATATGTTTAAAAAAAGTTTTTTTTTTTAAACTTAAGAAATAAAGGAAGAAAAAATGTGAAGACTGGGATAAAAAACCCTTCAAAGGGGAAAATATTAAAAAATATATTTTAACAGCTACTATAGTGAGATTATTTTAATTAATATAAATTAATCGCATCAAATGGAGAAAATACACGTTTGAGAATCATTTCAAACAGATTTGATGACATTTCTGTGAGGACTTTATATAAAGCTTTGTAAGAACAAGTTTAACACTCGGGACTCCAAATGTTGCTAATATTGAATAAATAATGAATAAATAAGAAGATAATGACAACACAAACAGACTGAACTCATGCTTTTCTTCTATTTATGACTGTTTCTTTTTAAAATACAGTGAAAATATGGCTTTAGAAACTATTTTTTTAATTCCATTTGCCTTCTGGAGATCATTTCAGGACCCATATTTGATGTTTTGCGACTCACCGTGAGGTCCTGTTTGGGAACCACTGTGTTTTCAGACGTGTGGAGATAATTAAAGCCGGATTCACTGGAGCTAAAATCCAAACCCCACGGGACTCTGGAGTGTTTTAGTAAATAAACTAACCTGCAAAAAGCAACTAATTAAAGCATAATTAGGACTTTTTCCTCGTGTCTAGATCTTCTCCACAGTTACCTCTACATATCACCGGCAGAGAGAATCAAAACCTCACAAAAACCTGCCTTAAATACAACGACAGGGGATTTATTCACATCACATTTTTAAAGTCGTCACCGTGGAGTCGGTGTTCAGTTCAAATCGGAGCAGATTTCCTGCCTTCAGGGGAGAATAAAATCTCAGAATATCTGGAATATCTGCTAACGAGTCAGCCGTACAGATTATTTTCCACCTGAACGCAACATAAACAGCCTTTAGTTGTGATACTGAGTCAACAGGGTGTGTTTTTTCTGCTGCAAAAAGATTATTTTCTTAAAGTAAAAGTGCTATTAGTCTGCACCTAATGTTTATATTTACACTCTAGATGCCTCGTTTTAGGCAAACAGACTTCTGGTGCAGATTAAATTTTAAATGACTCAACTACTTTTATATTTAACTTGTTTAACTCTTGATCAATACACTGTCCCTTATTGAAAATAACTAAATAAATACAATTAACGGAGGGAACTCATCTCAGCAAACACCAGAGATAAGTCCAGATGAAAGAAGACCCCCTGGAAATTAAAATAAAAAACAGAAAATTAAAAAAAGGGAAAACCTATAGAAAAAAGGTGTTATTTTAAGTCAAAACTGTTTGACTTAAAAGATAGAAAACATCACGATCGGCCCTACAAAGAAGGTGAAATAAAACATTTCTAACATCTTACAAACTGAAACTGGAAATAAACTTTTAAAGATATTCGATTATTCATGTTGGATTATTACTCTGAACATTTAGGCTCCTTTTTTTAAAAAAACCACAAATTTTTAGGACCTTTTATGTTTTCAGCAGCTGAATTAAAACTCATTCCAGCTTTTCAGGGGGATTAAAACCATTTCTTTAAACTAATTAATATAAGAAATGTGAAAAAAGGGGCCATTTTCTCCTTGAATAATTCCTGCAGGCTGAATGTTACTGAGGAGAGACAGATTTACTGAACATGTGATCAGATTTTTTTAATTTGAAAGAGAAACGAAGAAGAGTGTCGGCGTCGCCGACAGTCGATCCTCTGGAATGTTTCACTCCGAGTCTAAAACCACTGGTTTTGATTTCAAGCCTGGGGGTTTTCAGGGTCTTGGGACCACTCACTTCCCCCTCCCTGTGGTGAACCAAGATCGCACCCCTGGGCTGGTGGATGACCCCGATTCACACCCACACACACACACTCAACAGAAAAAGGTGGCACTTGGAGGAGGAATCCTATCGTTTTAGAGAAGGATCCCATTAAAAGTTCATGAGTGTTTCTGTCTAGGAATCAAGACACCCGCTCTGCTGTAGAGCCGATAGCTCTGTGTGTGTGTGTTTTATTTATTCATGCACACACTTATTAGAGCATCTTGTGGCAGGAATCACTCTCTCTCTCTCTCTCTCTGCGCTGAAAGGGGAATAAAAGCGGAAGATGTTTTTGTTTTATCTTCTCTTTTGGGGTCTTCATGGGATCATTAACGTGACCTCTGACCCCTGGATCAAACACCCTAAAATAAACCAATAAACCTTAACTTCTTCTCCAAGTACAGAAAATAAAAGGAAAAAATGAGGACAAAGGCAGTTTTCCTGCAGGCAGCGCGGCTCAAATCTCAGCTGCAGCAGTTTGAATTTACAGGAAAATCCCACCAATAAGCAAAAAAAATAATAATTAGAGGAAGAAAAAAATAATGTTCCTCATATTTAAAAAGTCCAACATTTAAAGATTAAGACATAAAATTAACTGAATTGTGACAAAATAAGAAATTGTGCCTAAAACTGTAAACTTAAGACACATTAATGTAAGAAAAACTGAAACACACACTGAGTTCTGCAAATCAGAGCTTTATTTTAAAAAAAGACTTTTATAAATCCTAACTAAAATTGTTTACCAGTTCTATGAAGTATATTTTAAAGCATATATTTAAATGAATAAAAAGTTAAGAAATTAACCAGATATGATGATTATTTGCTTTTAAACTTACTAACATCTCTTTTATTGAACACATTCAGGTGAAGGGGGGTTTCTAGTTGAGTAAAGAAGTAGTAAAAAGGTTACTTACAGTAAAGAGAAGGTGTTTCCATGAAGAAGTGTGTGTGTTTGTGTCTCAGCTGCTGGATTCAGACTGAAGCTGCTCAGCAGAGCGCAGACTGCCGCAGCCTGCAGTTCCACCTCCGGCCACCAGGCGGCGCTGCTCGCACACAAACCCCGCGGAGCTGCGGGGCCACAGAGGGGCCACAGACCCGCAGAGGGTCCCCACATTCACACAGCTGGGGGTGAGGGTGGAAACAAAGCGAGAAGTCGGTGGAAATTAATGTTTTCTGTTGTTTAATTACTAATTATTGAGGCTTGTTTGGTTTGTTCTGCAGTCCTTTTCTCTCTCTTTCCAACCTTTTCCATCAGCTTTTTTGGGTTCCTTTGTCTTCTTTTCTAATCAGTTTACTCGTCTCTCCTGTCTCGTCTTCCATCTCCTTCTCTCCATCCTCATCCCTGGCATTTTTCTTCTTCTTCCTGATTTTCAGGTCATTTTGTTCCTCATTCCTCAGGAGAAATGTCTTCATCGTCTTGATTTGTTTACATTTTTGCACTCAGTGTTGTTTTCTTTATCATATTCTGTCCTTTAGGCACAGATTATCCTTCCTCATTCCCCTCCTCCTCCTCTCCTCCTCCTCTTCGTCCTGGCTTCACTCCAAAGACGGATGGTGGTGGTGGTGGGGAGCATCCGGAGCGAGCTCGGTGACGCTGACAGCTGTCACTTTGGCTGGTGCTAATGCAGACGGGCTAACCTGAAATGAGCAGGGACAGGCCCGGAGCTCTGCGCATCACTGACCGCCTCCTCCTCCTCCTTCTTCTCCTCAGGGAGCCGGGCCAGGGTCCATGGCAGCGCCGAGCTGCAGTGGTGGGGTTGGAGAGATAAGAGTTAGGATATAAGAGGGGTCATCAGGGTCAGGGTGCTGACAGCAGGGCTCTGAAATGGATCCGAAGCTAACGCAGAGGCCAACGACGACAAAACCGGGCTGGAGGGAGGAAGACTGTGGAGAAAGGAGGATAGAAACTGGAAACGCTCTGCTTCCTGATGGAAAAGTCTAAATAAAGTCCACAGAAAAAGCTACCCAAAGGGTCTTTTAAAAATCTAGAAAAGGCGTCGTGAATAAAAAGTGAGTTTCTCCTCAGAAAAACATTTTCCAGAGTCGACAATAAAGTTTCAGACTCAACGTTTAGCTCCTAAAATCACCTCCACCTGTGCAAACAAAAAACATGGCAAAGGATCCAAATCAACCATTTTAATACCTCAGCCACACAGAAAAACATGTTTGTTTTATCTGCGGTTATTTAAAGATTTTTAATACATGTGCACAGTTTCTGTAAGTCTTATTTTCTTTTAATTAGTCTGGCAGTTTAATTCTGAGTCTTAATCTTTTTAAACTGCATAAAGTGTTTTTTGTACAAAAAGGATATCAACACTTATCTCTGGAGATGAACGCAGATCTGTCTGTGAAAACCAGACGTTTGTAAAAATAAATCTATAAGATGTGCAGAGTCACTATGTGGGCTTTAAAAATAAACTGATATACATTTTTCGTTTCCAGGAAAGTAAACCACTGAAAATCTAAACCTCATTTCTGCAAACTTCTACAATTCCAGGAAAATTGTCTTCCAAGCTTTTGTTTTCAGCATTACGAGGTGCTGCGGTCTGCTTCAGCGTTTACCAAACGAGAATTGTCAGATGATCTGAGAACAACAGTTTATGCTTTAATAACTTAAACCTTTGGTGACTTTTCTCTGTCACTCTGTTCAGTTCGAACAGATGAATGATTGGATGTTTTCTAAGATGGAGATATAAAAACGCAACAAGATTTTTTTTAAAATCAGGTCAGCGTCGATAAGACCTCCTGAAGTTTGTTGGTTGAGAGGGATTTTGTTTCCAAGAGTCATTGAAGAACCTAATTCTTTTTTGATTTTGTTCATCCATCCATCCATCCATCCATCCATCCATCCATCCATCCATCCATCCATCCATCCATCCATTTTCTGTCAGGACACAGAGGCAGCAGGTCCAGGAGGAAAACCCAGACCTCCGTCTCCAGCTCCTCCTGAGGGATCCCGGGCCGGAGAGGAAAATCCCTAATCAGACCCCATCATGAGCCGTATTTCAGAACCACAGGTGATAGTTAGAACCCTGATGGGTTGGTAAATCAAGAGCTTTTCCTTCGCCATGACAGACCGGAGCGACGTCCTCCTCTATGCAGAGAGAGCCCGACCCGTCCACCCATCCTGCCATCAATCCACCTCCTAACTTTGTCACGGGGGGCGGTTGGCAGGTGGAGGATTTTTGGACCCGAGACGCAGATACACAAGGAGTTCAAATGAAAACTAAAGTTTATTTAAAAGAACCAAAACAAAAGGGCAGACGAGGCAGCAGCAAACTAAATAACGAAAACTTACAAATAACAGCGAAACCAGGAAGACGAGGGAACCAAACTGAACACGAGCCAGTGGGGAAGTGAAGAAGATGAACTGGTTTTAAACGCAGAGGGTGATTGTTAAGTGGACACAGGTGGGTGATTAGTAACAGGTGACAGGTGAGGGGGGGTGAAGGCAGACTGACAAGGAAACTACTGAGGAAGTGTGAGAGCAAAACTAAACACGGTGAATGAAAACAGAATTAAAGAAACACAAAACAGTAAAGTGGATAAACAATAAAAAAAGTTCCCAGTTGTCTCTCAGACGCCCATGAGATCTTCATGATTTCTACCGCATAACCTTAGACCCCTTGAGGGTCCACAGCCACAGGTTGAGAACCCCTTGAGAGGAGAGCCAGCGTGAAGGAAGGATGTTAGGACTGCAGCTCATTATAGCAGCGAGCGTCAGACTTTCCTCTGGTTTCTGTGTGGATGTCAGATGGATTCTCACTTTAACGCTGTGTGTGTGAGCGTGTGTGTGTGTGTGTTTACTCAGAGCGCGTGCTGATTCAGCTTGTTATCCGAAGCAGCCGTAGACAGAATGAGTTTAAATCTCAGCCTCTCAGTGTTTTATTTCCTGTTTGCTCTCTGGTTCCCTCTCATACTGTAGCCACGCCGCCACGCTGCCACGCCACCACGCCACCACGCCACCACGCCACTCAGGTGGAGCCACCATGAGGGACGCAGGATGTCGCAGACACACATAAAGGACAATTCAGCCATTTTGTAGTGGCGTTCTGTAGAAAAGATGGGAACAATAAAAGCTTTCCTGCTGCAGATAGCTCTTTAAGACCAAAGTGGATTAAAAATCACCAAAATTTCAAACTTTTACATCACTGAAGCACTTCCTGCTCAGCCTGTGGTCATTTCCTGTAGGAATCTTTTAATCTATTTGATGGAATAACTATTTGTTGCAAAGCTGACATTGGTGTAAAGTTTGATAAATTAGTGTTTGCATAAACTGCTGGGATGTTTTGAAGACTGGATGGTCAAAATCCACTCAAACTAAACTCTATTGGCTTGTTGACGCCCACTGTCCAACTGTCCAATGAGAAAAAAATCTAATTATTTGTCCAACCATCTTAGCTGTTAACCAAAACTAAAAGTGCAGTTCTGCATGTAAAATGGCTGTACGTTTAGCCCACACACGGGAGGTTTTAAATGATAATCACACTCATTTAGGGATAATCCTCAACTAAAAACTGACAAAGTTTTCTTGGTAAATTGAGCTCAGTGTCTGGCGTAATGATCAGGATAATCTGCCTGTAAAAGCAGGATTACTGCAGGTTAGGAGGCCGTACTCTTCAGCAGAGCCCCATTTGGACCTGATTCATTAATCAACTAAAGCCCGCTGAATGCCTGAGCTCTGACAGAAGGAACCTCAAACCAAGTAATAAGTAATCCTCCTTCAAGTCAACAATTCGGATAAAGAAGGACCGAAATAAGCTCCAACTCAAGCCCCTTGAAACCGAGCCGCAGAAAGCACCTGGCACAATCAGAACCGGATCAGTTTTATTTTGGGCCGGTCAGTTTATGAATTTTAAAAGAACGAATCAAAGCTCCGTCAAACGAAAACGTGAATAAAGATAAAAGGCTACAGTTTGGTTCCTGGAGGTCGGGACAGACGTTATTACAGACAGACAACAGCTCGACTGAAGAAGCTCTCAGTGAGGAGTGAGGAGGAGTGAGGAAGAATGAGGAGGAGTGAGGAAGAGTATCGCCATGTTTTAATTTAAACACACATGTTGACAACCAAACACACTGAAACCCCTCATGTAGCCTCTGTGGGGGCCACAGGTCCGGCGTGGTAACGCACGCAAACATTTAAATATTTCAGACCGTGCTCTCCCTCACACACACACACACACACACACACACACCCACACACCTACACACGACAGCTTCATAAATAGTCCATGAAGAACGAGCCGCCCCTCCTCACCACCAGCCGTCAAAGGCCCACAATGATTTATTGATTTCTTTATTTGTCACATAAAAAAGGAGGACTTTCTCCCCTCACCTTCATTCTCACGCCTCCTCTTCATCGCCTCTCCTCCTCATCGCTGCCCTGAAAACACGGACGACAAACAGACTGACACGTCAAAGAGGGGATTCCCTGGATTTAATTTCTTCCTCCTCTTTTTTTTATTCCTGCTCTGACTTTTTTCTCTTTCGGCTTGTTTTGGGTGATTTTTTTTCTGTCTCTCTCTTCAAGGCAGCAATCCTGAAGACACACGAGTCCAAAATACATATTATATATTATATGATTTTATAATATTATATTGTTCTGTATCATATCTTATATTACTGATTCAGAGCCTTCTTTTCTCCTAAATCCTGTTAGTTTTCTTAAATATTTGACTTTCCTCAAATCTTTCAGATTTGTGTTTCAAATCTAATTTATGATCTTATTTTTCCGGCTGTTGTGGTTTATAAGTCTATGTCTCTGGTTTCATGTGGATTAATGTCTGTTTATTGATTTTTTTTATTAATTTTTTTGTGACT
>NC_051447.1:3644373-3666322 GCF_001649575.2 Kryptolebias marmoratus | reverse complement strand
TACTGAATATTTTGTATTATTTAAGGTCGTCGTGGTCTCAAACACAATCTCCAAAGCATTTTGTTGGGATTTTATGTGGTGGATGAATGCGAAGCGTAAGGAAAATGGCACATGGTTTGAAAAGCGTAGTGTGCGTTAGTTTTCACCCCCTTTACTTTAATATCCTGATCTAAAATTCAGTGCTTCAGATAATTGGGGTATTGTTTTATAACCAAACCCTGCTTTAAACTTCTCAGCAGCTTTATCCCTGGCCTGCAGGCTGTGTTCCTTGGTCTTCATGATGCAGAGGCCTTCACAGAACAGCTGGGTTTATGCTGAGGTTAAATGACACACAGACAGACTCGTTTTACCAAGCTTTGAGCATCTCATGCTCTGTTCAGTCCATTATCTGAGAGTGGACAGAGGAGGGGACAACTGCAAACCTACAGAGACATGGACGTCCACCTAAACTGACAAGTTGGACAAGAAGAGCCAAGAAGCCTTGTGGTAACTCTGGAGCTTCTTTCCTTGGTTTGCTTTTAGGTTTTCCTTCATTTCATCTCTTCTTCTCTTGTTTTGGTCATTTTGCTCCATCTTTTGATTTCTTTTTCCAAAATGGCTGAATTTTAGCTGCTAATTCCTCATCTTTATTTCCTTGCGAATGTAGTTTTTCCTTTACTTTTTTTGGTCTTCTTTTATTTTACGAGATTTCCGCCCCTCGTTTTACTTGATTTCTTCAGTTTCTTTATGATAATTTTTGCATTTTTTCCTTCACACAGAAGACACTTCAAACACAGATTTCCCTTAAATTATTTGAGGCCCAGTTGAGCATCATTCAGTCCTGAAGCAGCAGAGGATGATGGGAAACACTTCCTCCTTCCTGTCGCTCAGTATTGTTCGGTCCTCCCTCTCCTCCTTCCTGTCCATCCATCGTCCACTGTCCCCCCTCCGTCTATCTGTCCCCTGCTTTCAGAGCCTCTCAGAGCGCTGGCAGCCTGTCGATGAGAAGCATTGGTTGGCGTCCGGCGCAGTCGATGACCCTGACAGCGTGCAGTTATCGTTCTAATTAAGATGCCACACTTGAGTTAAACCGCAGCATTAGAATTTGATGGGGAATTGATCAGGATGTCAGAGGCGGAGTGAGACGGAGGGGAGGGATGTGGAGAGGGGGAGGACACAGCGGGAGAGGCAACCAGAGGAGAATCATCCAGGGAGAGGAGGGTTCAGGAAACAGAAATGAGTTGTCATGGTTTCAGGTCTCGGTGAGTTCCCGTTGGCGACACGGTTTAAATGTTTTCATCTTCGTTAAGGGGCAGGATGACAAATATCAACTGGAATACTTCAAAATCTGAAATTTACAGCTTGAACCTGAAACCAAACCTTCTGTTTTTAATCTTATAAACCTGAAAATTCTTGATTTTCACAAAAATAAAACACAAGAAAAGTGAAGTTGGAGGAATCATGATTACGCAAGTAGAAACTGCAAACATTCGATTTACAGTCAAACTAGAGTTTCCTGTCCAGCACCTCTGAATGCAGCCTTCCTTGCTCTTTAAAGTAAAGAGATCTTTTTGTTTTGATTGATCCACTGCAAAAAAATGCAATACAACATTTCTCACTGTTTTTGTTCAAGAAAAATCAGGTAGAAATGATCGTTCTGGTGTTTTCTTTACCTGAAAACAAGTTAATGATACCTAAAGACAACACAAAGAGCTCCATGTTGCACTTTTACATTTCTACAGGAGCCCAGAAAGGACAAACCAAATGCTGGATCCAGATGGAGCGCTGGGTTTAATCAGCGCAGCAGATTTTTTTGTGTGTTTAAGTGTGTGACAAAGAGTTAAGACCTGTTTAAGGTCTCTCATTGTGAGAAAAAAGTTAATTTTTCTGTTCCAGACTCACCGTGTTGGGGGTTTGCGACCAACGAGCCACATGGGCTCGTTTTGAACCCACGGCTTGCAGAACCATATTCTAGGCTCTGTACAAAACTTGTTGCTCACGTCGTACCCGCCTCAGCTTGCTCTGTATCCGGCCTTTCACAGCCAACCACACATTTAGGATTTAATTTGCTGGAGTACACCCTGGAAATGGACTTCCACGATGACGCTGACAATTCAGAAGAGGGAGAAACTCTCACACTGAGAACCTCCATGAACGTTTAAACACATTTTGGAGACTCCATTGTGAAGGTGGTCAATGAGATGCTGGCTTTCTGTGTGGGGATACATGCAGAGGGTTTTCTTCGGGTATTTAGATTGTTGTGCATAATCAAAACCCATTCATGTCTTGTGTGTTTCCATATTTGCCTGTGATAAATTTGGTGGTTTATTACTGCCTATAGTTTTGTGTTTGAATCTGAATGTTCTGTTTAATGTCCTGTGACAGGTGTGACAGAGCGTCGGGCTTGTTTGTGGAGGCAGGAAGGCTTCAGGGTGAAGGTTAGGATAATCCCTGATTCCAGTTGGCCAACGAGTCAATATCTTCATTGACGGGTGCTGAGTGTGTGTGTCTGTGTGTGTGTGTGTGTGTTTTAGCGTGACACTGAAAGCTTTGACTGGTTTTTATGTCTCTTGAGGTTTCACAGACATAAACAGAGCTGCTTCATACAGACCAACAACAGAAAGAAAGTTTGGTCAAACTGTTTGCAAACACCTGAAACAAGTGGAGGAAACTCACACACACACACTCACACACACACACCTGTACCTGCACCTGTATCTGCGCTGCAGCAGTGGCGTTCACGAATCCCCAGCTCAGACGCAGGACCTTAAAACACGTCTACACACACAGGTTTATGTGTTCGTACCGTGCTTGTTTCCTGTCCACATCGAGGAGTTTACTTTGAAAACACAAAGCAGAATAAATCATTTTAAATAATGTATTAAGGTATGAAGGTAACCGACCTTCATCAGGTGTCATTATTAGGATTTTATTGCAATAATAACTACTTCTTTACAGGTGTTTAAGGCACAGAAACATGGAATTTCTTCTAGCTTCTGGGTGAGCTTAAAGCCAAAATAACAAACCAAACTATCTTCATTTTATTTACTGATACTTAGCTAAAAAAATGAAGGTTTAGTGGACGATTCTGTGGTTATAGATGAATAAAAAGATGATCTTTGTATTTTAATGACTAGAAAACAGAGAGTATTGGTGAGCTGATGCAGACGTGTCAGTAAACAGGAGAAATCCTGTTATCGCGCCTCCTTGTGTGTTTCTGTCACATCTGGTCAATCAGAGGCCTTTTTTTCAGGGCTGAGTCGGAGTCGGCTCGTCAGTCATGCTTCCTGTCAGCGTCGGTGACGACACCCCGTCCTTCGTCCACTCAGACAGAAGACTTACGAGGACAGACAACACAGTCCAGATATGGACGGACAGCCCGCAGGTTGTTGTTTTTAAAAAAAAAACAAAAAACTAATGAATGATGGGAAAAGTAGGAACTATAGAGTTTAATTTGTTGGCATTAGGTTGCATAAAATATGAATAAAAGTTACTATTTAGCACTTGTTTTGGATTTATAAAAGAGCATGATGTAATATTTAAGAAACTCCGCAGATGTTGCATGTCACATTGTACATTTGAAAAGTATTTTAGTCACAAACAACGTGAAATAAACACAAAAATTACTACTGAAACTTCAGAAAAGACTACTTTTAGGTACCATTTGGCTATTTTTACCTTCTAGCTCCCATTTTGCCTTTTGTTACCTTCAGTATTTAGCTAGCATTTAGCTTCTTTCAGCTTTAACCCTCTCAAGGCAGACGTTGCAGATTTGCATCAGCGAATTGCATATACCTAATTACTCCACATTCATATTTTATAAGCCTTATTTTACTCAGATGATAATTTCCCCAAATATCTGATTTTTCCTGTTACTAAAACTTAATTTGAACCTGAGAGAGTTAACTTTCAGCTTCTTCAGCAAACTTCAGTGAAATGTTTCAGTGTTTGCTCTGTATTTTCTCGAGTTTTTTTTTAAATGTGGCAGAATTGAGCTTCTTTCATAATGATTTAAAACATTTTTTCTCGCAGCTGGACGCGGCTTTCTCAAGTTGAGTTTGTTGTAGAGAAGAATATGAGTTCAAACCAACATGCAAGGTGGTATTTATGAACCTCTGAAGGTTGAGACCAGAGAGAAATGGTGCAAAATGCTCCAAAAGAACCTGTTTCCTGTCAATAATAAATGGCTTTGCACAACAAAAACAACAGAAGAAACCTTTCCTGATTGAACATTTTATAATCACAAAGACAAATGGGCGATTTGACCCCTAATCTTGTCTTACAAGGCTGTTAGAAGCAAACTAAGAGCTGAAAATGTTCCCGACAACATTTAAGACCCTCAAGGCTATTCCATTCATTGATTACCACTGATGGAGATCATTTACATAAGTATGGGAATGTTCAAGGTTAGTTCATGCGAAAATGATTTTCCAAGACCGTTTGAGGTAATCTTCACAAATAATGCATTTCCATAGAATCAAGGTCCGTGTGCGGGCCTCTCGGCGCTCTGCTCCTCTCCCTCTGACGACCGAGAAGAGCTATCGACTAACCATCAAATCTTCTATCTGCGCGGCAGGCCATTTCTCCTTGTCTCAGCACTCCACACCTCCTCCATTATAGCTCATAATCTCATCTGAACAGGCAAACGACCCTCCGAGACACACCGAGCGGGAGGCACGGAGAGGCAGGGATGACGAAGGAAAGGCTCATCTGCTCAAAACAAGAAACTGCTTAAAAATGAAAATTTAAATGATTCGTTTGGTGAACTCAATAAGCCCTATAAGAACATTAGGAGTTATTTATCCTGCACTGTTTGGCTCTTTACCTTTAAAGGGATAGTTCAGAGTTTTGGCACGCTGAACTTGAGTATTTTCCCTGCAGGAGAAGCAGTCAGAACAATCTCAGTTTCGAGAGTCAGGGAGAGACGTCCTACCAAAGAACAACTCAAACCTGAAAACTTTTCGCCTTAAACACTCCCCATCAAGCCCAGAGTGCTGTTTTTGCTAACCTATCATGTTTGTTCCTCTGTGTGAAAATAAACCATATTAGTTTGGAAACATTTCTTCTGTTTTGTAGAAGATTGACGCAATTTCTTATAAATAATCTGGATTTTTACCTTCAGTTGTCAGACCTTCATGTCTGACAACTTATTCTTTTACATAAATTCAGGTAGTCGGCGCATTTTTCAGCCTCAAATATTAGATTTTTTAAAAACTAAAAATTCCTTTGCTCTGCGTGAGCTCGTGACGTTGCCAGGACACTTTAAAACTATTTGGTTTGCAAAAGAAAATATACTTTATTTTAGAGTTTAAATAGAGAAACGTTTCAGATCCACTCGAGGTTTGTGCAGAAGTGGCTAATTAAAGATGCAAGAGACTTTTTTTTAGGATTTCAGATGGCAGCTCTGTAGTTTTTCAGATCTTCAGACTTCAGATGTTACATTAAAACAAAAAGCAGCTTTAGTTAAAGTGTAATAATTTGTATGTGTTTACAAATCTCAATGTCAGGTAGCTTTAGCCCCGTGCCCCTCTTCCTCCTTAATCCCTTCCTGATGGTGAATAATGACCAAACATCTCCACTTTGGTATCATCTGTCCAAAAGGATGATATTCCAGAAGTCTTGTGGTTCCTTCAGATGCAACTTTGCAAACCAAAGTCATGCCGCCATGATTGCCCAGTTTGACCCCGTCTCGTGCACAATGAGTGGCACCAGATGAATGGATGAAAGGATGAAAGGATGAGTGAATTAGCTTGAATGTCCACTCCTGGGATGATCTTATTCCCTGAGTAACAGTACAGCCTCAAACCTGAAAAGGTTGGGATGTTTGTGTAAAATGTAAATTTTAAAACAGAACGCAGCGATTTGCAAATCTCACAAACTCACATTTTATTCACAATACCATTTTTAAAAAAAGGCAGTTTTGTTGCCATGTTTGTATTTTTCTACATCTTCTGTCTGAGCCTGTAAACTCCACAAGTTCTGTTAAAATAAAATAAAAGCAAACAGTACTCCACCTGCCTCTCTGCTGCCTCCTCTTGCTCCTGCTGACCATTGATCACCGCTGACAGTGATGTCTCTACTGCTCTGTCTCTGTTGTCCTGGTTGCTGTCCACCCCGGATCCCTCCTGACCCGCAAGCATCAGCACCTGACGGTTACTGTGACAACTACATCCCGAGCCGTTATCGGCCCGGTCTGCCTGCCTTCTGATAGCAGCCATAACTCCTACCAAACGAGGCTTATGATCTCTCAGCTCCTACGCCCTTTATGGGTACTTGGGGAGACAATGGGGCGATGCAAACACCCCCCACCACCACCGCCACCAACTGTATTTCTGTTCACCCCTCACCACAGATATATGGGTTGAACGTGGTCTGTCACCCCTCCTCTCAGCTGCTCAGTGATGGATGGAGAGGCGGAGGGATTAACCTTGGCTTTATGGGGACTCCTCTGCCACTCTCCACTGCTGTCTGAGGTCCCCGTTTGCCTCCCTGATTCCTGATCTCCCTCGCTCCGTGTGAGCGGAAGGTTCCTCTGAGCAAACGTCCCATGAACGGGCCAAATGATGCATGTTGGGAATTGCTTCCAAATGAAGAGCGATTTGTTTCTCCTTGACTGGGGGGCAGTTAGTCCCCATGGTGACAAGTCTCAAACGTGCATGACATGAAACAATGATCGGAAATAACTTATTTTAGAGCATTCAGCATCCTTTTATCTTGTTTAGGAAGACAAACAGGAGAAAAGAAGAGGCCTTTTGTGTTTAAACTTCACAACATGGTTATTTTTAGGTGAGCAGTTTAAAAAACTCAAGGTGTTTCGTTTTAACCACATGTTTGTGCTGGTTGATGTAGGCATCAGATCATTGCCTGGCTGTAAAACCTAAGTTCCCTTAAACAAGGACCTCACTGGGCTGCGACTGTTGGCAACTCGTTGGACGGCATTCATGAGGGAGTCTCCAAAAATGTCTTCAAATGTTCCCGAGTCCCAGAGCCTTGCAGTCTTCTCGCTTGAATTTGAAAGTCACTTAAACTTGTACGACAAATGTTCCTCTCAAATTCGCCTCATCTCAATTTAGGTTCCGCAATTTTCAAAATTCAGCTGCACAAAATGTGACCTTGCTGGTTGCAAACACTCAAAACTCAGTGAGAATTTACCCATTTTCTCACAACTGTCCTGCAATTCTGAGCTGCAAAATAGTCTCCAACACTGCAGTCCAGTGAGATACTGGCTTTCTGGCCAAATTTACATCGAACAACCACTCCTACACAACCTTTCAGATCGTGGTTGGATTGTTTACACAGCCATGTTTTCAGATGCTCCACTCTCTATACTCCCACCCTATTATGACTCTCGGATCGCGTCAGGATGCAGCGATACGGTAGAAGGCCACACCACGCTCACACGTTTGAAATTTCCAACCCCAGCATTGGTTGTTTCTCGTCACTGTCAGAGTTGTAGCCAAGGCATGACTTCAGCATGGCTTCAGATTCTTGAGGACCAAGCCTTACAGGTTTGTGCGGGCGCTACATCATGGCTGCCGCTGTCCTTTAAACCACTGTGACCTTGCTACAGAAGTTCTGCTCCAAACCATCATGGACTTACGTGTAACGGGGCACCCTTTATGGTCTTATTATAAGCCCGGTGTCTACATTCTGGCTCAACTTTTACTCATCTGTTAGTCTGTAGTAGGGTTGTCATTAAGTGTGAAGGAGGCCTATTACTACATAAAACAATTCACAAAAACTCTACGGAAAACCTCTTAGTTCACTAATTATTTAATGCACTTGGTGCCTGCAGAACCTCAGACAGCAAAGCAGCCACTTGGCTGTAATTTATCCCGTTTAAACAACCACATTCCCAACGAGCACTTTGATTTCCTTTAAACAGCCTCAAGTTGAGCTTTTTTTTTTTTTTAGAAACAAAGAGTTGATCTTGAATTAACCCCCCCCACCCACCCACCCACCTTGACACGGGTCAAACACCATGCACTCTTTTTGGTTTTCATCATTTGTGTGTCACACAGCTGCAATATTCCCGATTTTTTGCAGCTGCATCAATCCAGTAAAGGAGGGCTTTAAAATAAAACGATCAGCGATGCTGTAGCAGTATGAAATGTCACACAAAGCCACTGACCCCACTCTTAACCTTTGTCTCCGGCCCCTGCCGACCCAATCACCAACCCCCCCCAGCCAATTCCAGGTGATGATGGTGAAGTGGAAGCAGGGAAAGTGGGGAGAATGACAGGCCAAAGAGAGAGCGGGAGGCAGGGTGTTGGAGGTTAATAGTCCGTCTCTCTTTACTGTCTGTAAAAGGTCTAGACAGTCTGTTAGTGCTTTAGAGCGGGTCAATCGTGCACGTCCCTTTGTGTTAAAAGCTCAGAGGTGACAGACAGCAGGAGGTGCTGGGTGAGGGGAGCCCAGGAACGAGCTCTGCAAGACTTTCGTCCCAGGAAATCAGAACAAATGGAAAAACTGCTTCACGGTCAGCTGGAGCTGTTGTTCTCGAGGCTCACAATTGTTTTTTGAAAGCTTCAGTCTCTATCTTGTCATGAAATCAATTACATTTTTACTCTTTTTTTTGTCTGGACTTCAGGCAGAGCTTTGTTTTTAAGAGCAGTCAAGGCCATGGCTGTCGGAATATCTTCAAATGAATGATGACTGGATGTGAAACTGTTAACATCTGTAACTCGCTCACATTTTCTTTCTTTATCGAGCTCACACTGAAGAAACTGAAGGAGCCCAGAGGAGTGAAGGCTATTTGGGAGGGAAAGTTCCCAGTTTTTGTATAATAAATTGGTTTATTTGAATCATAAATACTTTGTCTTTAAAGTAACAACAATGATTTAAACTGAATGCAGCATTTACTGAATGTTTGACTGTTTGTTCACCCAACGTTTAAAGCTTGTTAGAGTAATTATAACCAATATCATTTGGATTATAGTTAATAAACTGATTGATTGTATTGAACCAAGTATGATAAGCATTAAAGGTTATGTATGAAATCAAACATAAAATAGATAATTAAGTATATCAAACGGTCCAGTAGTTCTCCTAATATATTGATATGCAATTCTGAAATATGGGTACGTTCCGATTTTGTTTCTTATTTCATGAATTTATTTGTCAGCTCTTTATGACTTTGCAATGAGTACCTTTAAACTGAACTTTTGTTTTAATTAGCTGTTATTTAGTGCTATGCACATAGATTTAACTCAGTTCAGTCCAAATCAGATCCAGATTCAAATCCAATTACAGTGATTTCAGTTCCTATTATAATACAGAACATTACGAAATGCCAGCCAGCAGACTGAATCAAATCTTTACTTCCTTTTAACAGGAAGAAACCTCCACCAGAACCAGAACCAGGATGAGTGGGAGATTAAAAGAAACTATTTAAATAATTGTCATGGTACAGTTTTGTGAAGAATCCTGGATGTGAATTTTTAATGTTAAAGAGCACTTATGGGTTCCAAATGACGGCGTTTCCCTGCTCTGGTGCTGGTCCAAACTCAAGTCTGACGCTGGTGTCTTGGTTTTGAGGTTCATGTCAGCTACTTTTAGTGATTAAGACACTGCAGGGCAAACTAAACATCCCATCGGAAAAATAAAATAAGGCTGCTGCAGTGTGCCTCATTCATATGAAGTTAATTTTTACAAACCTCCTCATTAGCTGTGAAATGTCTACAACCACAAAACAGAAAGGTTTCTGTGCTTAGATACTGGAAACAGAGAAATCTGCGAGGAATACGCTCTTCATTTCCCGTCAAAGACTGCACTTTTTATCATAAAGTGATGCATTAAATGACACACAGTATGTGGACGCAAAAACATTGGATTTCGCTCACATTGCTCTCAGATCATAAAAAAACAGGTATGTCAGCATTCAGGCACGTCTTGTGATGGGAACTGTGTATAACCTGGAAGCACTCCAGCCAGACAGGGCGATCAGAAAAAAAAAAAAAAGATGTAAATAAACACAAACGCAACAGACAAAAAAAAATCCGTGATATCAACCTAAAAACACACAAATACCTGAAATTATGTACGGAAAACTGCTTCAAGTTGCAGCCATGGAGTCTCCGGAGGAAACTGCATCATGTTTCAGTCAGTAGGTACAAGATGAAGGGTCATACTCAGCTTAAATATGGTCATCTCTGCTAAAAACACACAGACATGTTGTTTCATCACACTGGCTGTTTACACACACAACAGGAAAAGGAAGTGAACGCGCTCAGGAAAAATTCCCGTCCTGATCCGTGATCAGGTGTGGCAGCTCTGTCTCCCCATCAGCTCGTTACCGTGACGATGAGAGCTGAGTCCTGTCTGCTGGAAGGAGACCCCGGAAAAATCATCTAAAACCAGCTGCAGGGATTGTTAGCCCTTCTAGCATGAAAACTCACTGGGAGGTCGGGGGTTTCTCCTTCTGGACCTCAGATAAGTTCATGATTAGACGGATAGATCATCTTAATCTTGGGGAAGTTTTCGACCGGGATGAAGCGAACAGAAACCAGGGTGTCGTCTGCGTAGAAGTGGAGTCGGGAACGAGGGATCGTGTTACTGAGAGAAAAGCTGCAGAGTTACATTTAATCATCTGTGTCACACGCTGTGAGAGAACCCACACTGGACCGTCTCACGCAGAATGACATGGCCGTGCAGATCTGGGGGAGGGGGCGCCGGCCTGCTGCTTCCTGAGGAGGAGCATTAGACTCAAGACAATGTCACAGCCAATCACCTTCAGCACTGTCACATGACTCCTCGCAGTTGGCCGTCTCGTCGTGCGTCCTCTTTCCTAAAGCTTTCTGACAAGCCTCCGATCTAAAACGCTCCACATGTCAAAAACCAACAACCCTCCCTTCTCTCTTCAGCGACTTTTTTTTTTTAAATTTTAATATTACTTTCTCCCCTGTCCAAACTCCCCTCCTTCCTCCTCTCTTCGTCTCTCCTCTTCGTGTCCACGCCAGCTCATTGATCTCTGGCAGTATTGAATGTCAGAGACACGTTCAAAGATGCTTTTCGCTGCCCATTAATAATTCACACTGCCTGAATCATCAATAATATTTCTCACAGAGCAATCATTCAGCTTTACCACCACTCTCCTTCCTCTTAGTCCCCCATCCCTCTTTTCCTCTCTTTATCCTCTTCCTGCCCTAGGCCATTCTTCCCTTCTACACCTTATTCCCTACTTAAACTCCTCTCGCTCTGTGATATCTCTTTTTGCTTATTCGGCCTGCTTTTCCGGCTCTTTTATGTGTATCACATCTTCATCCTTTTTTCCCTTGGCAAGGCACTTTTTTTTTCACGAGGTCAGTGTGCGCTTTTACAGTGATGGATTATCTAAACATGAGTTATTCTTCCTGTATTCTAATGGAACAAACGGTTGTGGTGTTCTTCTTTGATTTTTCTTATTGTAGTGGAGCATTAAGATTATTGCCCGGCTCACGGGGACGACCCTACTGCGGTTTTCTTCTTTAACCGAAGCCATACATCAACTTCTGTCAATCACCTGCTCAAAAATGAATGAGGATGGACTATGTGTCACCACCCCACCAGTGTATATTTACTTTAATAGATATAGTGGAGAGAAGGAAGAGGCGGAGGAGGACAAATAGAGGCAGAAAGCCTCTCTTAATGTACATGTAAAACTCTCCAGTGGGCCCATGCCAAAAGTAAGTGGTTGAGTGATATTGGCACTGGGAAAGAGAATGGGATGGAGGGAGAGAAAGTGTCAGATTTAGGCATTTTCTTTAATGCTATAAGAGCTTATTGATATTTTGATTTTCGCTGGGGGCCGGCAGGTGCTGAGACAGCTGCTTTTCCCCTCCGTCTCTTTACGGGCGAGAGACGTGGAGTTCATTCCATCCCCGCTCACGGAAAACCGTCCGGAAAACTGTCTCCTGGGGAATGCCGCGACGGCAAGCCAGAGACAGGGGATGGGAGTGGGGGGGAGGATGCGGGAAAAAACAGGTCATCTGAGGTCCATCAGTTTGAGGACTTGTTTCACTTCTGACTTGGTGGTGGCTGTCAAAGAAAGAGATCTAGACGATTCACAGGAGTCAGGCTCGAGTCAATTTGTCCAACATTTGGATCTAAAACAAGATCCTTCCAAAGATCAGATAACCACAAAACGTGCTACGAGTTTTCACAGTTCCTGCTGGAGCTAATATTTTTGGTTACCCTGACCTTTACTACAGACCTGCTGGCAGCGTACAATTTTTTATGTGATCCACAAAAATCGTGGCGTTCTGCACGTCTCTTTATGTCTGTGACTCATAAACTAAGCCTAATAGTCTTCTACCTTTAGAGGCTCGAGCAGGTAAAACTACTGCCTGTGATATAACGTAAAGATTAGAAGAATCAGTACGCTGCCACTTGAAGGGATTTTACAAGACCGGGCATCATTTCCATAAGGAACAGAGAGAGAAGAACTTTTACATGGGTGTCTTTGTAAAGCTTTATTCAAAAAATGCAAACATACTTTAAATTAATACCCATTAGTGTGACTGAAAATAACACCGTAATATAAAAAATGCCACCATTAAAGTTCCAGTGTGTAAAATAAAACTAGATAAATGAGTGACGAATGACCACTGTAGCTGCTAAAGGTCAAAGGTCACACAGACTTTCCCTCTGTATGTCTTTAAAAGTGATTAAAACCAAGGAGACACACAGAGAACTGAGTTCAACCTAAAACCAGTGATTTATACAGTAAATTAAAACCTAAAGTTTGTTTTTACAGCTTGCTCATCTTCTTTATAACACAGCTGATTATATTTCTAATGAGCTGATTTGTAAATCGTTGTATTTGAACCAAAGAAACTAACTTTAGTGCCCCACTTCTCGACTGCTGGAGACTGTGCATAAAGAAGTAGGTAAAGAACATGAATGAAATCAGTAAAAACAATAAAAAAGGTAAGAATTTATAGAGTAAAATAAATATCATTGTTTTCCTGTTATACTACTGCTTCGTACTTTGTAATATTTTAGTTATTCATGAGTCAAAATGTCCGGCTGATTCAGGAGATGGGTGTTCTTTGTTTTTGTAATTTTATACTAAATATTTAACTTTATAAATATTTTAATTATAGAAACACAATAAAATCTCTCATCAATTCCATCTTAACATTGTTCTCCTTAAATCTGCTTCAGCTACTGCCTCTGTTGTTGTTTTTTTACATTACTGTTAGCTTTTAGCTAGTATTCAGCCACTTTAGGCTTTTATCTATCCTTTAGCTATTTTTACTTTTAGCCAGCATTTGGCTACTTTTAGATCTTAGCTAGCCTTTTCATACGTTTAGCTTTTGGCAAGCCTTTTGCTATTTTTAGCTTACAGCCAACCTTTTGCTGATTTTAGCTATCATTTTGCTACTCTTACTTAGTGTTTTGCTAGCCCTTTGCTTGCTTTTAGCAGGCATTTTGCTACTTTTAGCTTTTAAACTAACATTTAGGTACTAGTTAGTTTTCAGTTTGCATATTACTACTTTTAGTTAATATTTGACTAATTTTAGCTTTTAGCTGGTTTCAGTTTCAGCTTCGTTTGCAGTCGTTTAGCTCTCATCATTCAACTTTACTGTCACAGAAATTGCCATTTCTCTGGTTATTATCAATAATTACTGGAAGAGCCATAAAATTTGAAGTTAAAACCACTGAATTATTATAAACATGAGCTTAAACTTTGTGTCTGCAGCAGCTCCCTCTGGGATCCAGGTCCTATCTTATTCACAGCCTCCTCTTCCTCAGCAGACGCCTCAGTGGCTCTAAACTCTAAACAGGCGGATTTAAATCTGTCTCACACCGACACACGTTTGACAAGATCAAGGAGAAACCTGGAGTTGTTTGTCTGCATCTTCTGTGCAACAAATAAGACTAAATAATCTGATGGTTTAATTAGAATAATAAAATAAATGACATCTTCACAGATAATTTTATTTCAGCCAAAAAATAGACAATTTCAACATAATATCCTGTTTGTTAGCGGGGATCCATGCACAGCTTTGTGTGTCTCAGAGGGGTTGATGGTAAGGGATATCCAACACCTAAGAGGGCAGGCTCACCTGAGGCCGGTGCCAGTTTTCACTTCCTGTACTTATCGACACCTGCTTCCTGTTGCAGGAGGAAGTGGCCACGCAGCACGCAGCCCGAGTGAAACTGGAGAGAGTGTTTGCGCTGCTACGCTGGGATTGTGTCGGAAAAAAAAAAAAAAAAATCAGCCTCCGGATAAATTATGAATGAGAGTGATGGAGGGGATAAGACTGGGGGAGGAGTGACGTTGGAGGGTTATCTCCTGTTTGACTGAAACAGCTGAGAGGAAATAAGTGACACACACACCTCATGTCATCACAGAAGCAGAAAACAACTCCATCAGAACCGATTGTTTGGTCCCACAAAGGTCCAAGTTTAGGATGATTGATTTTTAAAGTATCCGAAGTGAAAGGTCCAACTGGGCAGACTTTCTTCTAAAGCGGCCTCGATCAATAGTTTCACAAACTTCTTTCAAAGTTTTTATTTGGACTTCGGCTGCTTTTCCACTCAGCTTCAGCCCTCTAACGAAAAACTTTGAAAAATGAGAAGAAACATCAGACTTCTTGAAAGGAGAACAGTAACTGAATGTGAACGCAGAGATTGAAGAAGCTGAAACTGAGGTGTTGAAGCTGAAAGAAGCAAAATGCTAGCTAATGCTAGCTAAATGCTAGCTAGAAGCTAAAACAAGTAGAAAGGTAGTTAAAGCTAAAAGGAGCATGAAGACAAAAACAGAGGCACTGAAGCAGAGTTCACTGAAAGATGTTTCAAAGGATAAAGGGATCTCCATGTGTTTCTATGGGTAAAATATTTGTAAATAAAGGTAAATATTTAGAAAAATATAAAAGTCACAATAACCAAAAGTGGTGGCACCCATCTCCTGAATGAGCCGAACGTCTCGATGTAGGAACAGCTAAAACAGCACCAAGTTTTCAGATTTAGTTAGGCGTTCTGACTGTAAAGGTAAATGCTCCTTTAAAATCCCAGCATGTTAAACCCACATTTCACTCGTTCACCAGTGATCATGTAGACAGGGGTCAAGGCGGCTCACCTGGACAGGTGGGCGCTTTGTGACCTGCGTGTCTGGGATGTTTTCACACAGGGAAGGAGTGACGAGCGCACGCTGCGTTGAAAAGAAACCGAAGAACTGAAGAGAAGCCCTCATTTGATCCATAATTGATCACCTTCATATGAGGTGGCTGGAAAACAGAGGGAGTCTGATCCAGATAACAAGCACCCCCCGCCCCCCTCCTGCGTCGTGACGGCTGGATGTGACCGCAGGATGGAGAGAGGAGAGCGGGAGAGTGCCTCGCTTCCACCTCTTGATGTTTTCCTCCCCTCTTTTCTCTTTTAATGAGCGTCAGAATGCAGGACTCTTTTCTTTTTTTTTTTTTTTTTTTTACAAGACGGATGAGGGGTGGGGAGGAAAAACAAAAACAACAAGAAAGCAGAAAAAGAGCAAAAGAACAAGCGTTTCTGATAAAGTGCTTACGGAGCATTTACAGCAAGTTCTGCAGACATGCGGCTGAGCGCTGATGTAGGCCAAGAGCCCACAAGACGTGAGGGGGGTTATCTCAGTGATTAGAAGCACGCAGCAGGAAACACAGGTACACCACAACTATCAGTTTTAGAACACCAGCTTTGGTTCAGGCTTTTAGAAGAGGATAGATGCTTCCAAATACAGGCAGAGTTTGGTCATCGTGTCTCAAACTTGTGAGTTAATCCTGCAAGAAACATGTGAAGCAGACTTATTTTCATTGTTCGGCTCTTTATGTTGAGTTTTAGGGCCTCGGACCCTCAAATAACGGTCAGTTTGTTCGACTCGTTTTAGGCTGTCAACACCAGAGCTTTGGTTGAGATCAGTTGGAATTAAAGAGCCGAACTGAAAGATTTCAGAGGAAAATAATCTCTGGACAACTTGGATTTATCAGTTTAACTAAGTTCAAATGTCTCGGTAAGATGACTTCTATCAGCTGTGAAATGAGCATCTTAGTTTGGCTCACAGTTATGGATGGATGGATGGATGGATGGATGGATGGATGGATGGATGGATGGATGGTAATCTTTGTGTCTTTTTAGCCGTTCTGAAATCGAAACAATCGGCTCATTCAGAAAATGGCTGCTACAACTTCTGGCTTTTTAACTTTTTTAGTTTTCAGCCCATTTCGCTTTATTTACAAATATTTTCCCCATAGACGTGCATCAAGATCTCTCAGTTGGCCTTTCGCTTTTAGTTTTGACTTATTGCTTCATGGCTTTTAGCCTTTAGCTAGCATTCTGCTTCTTTAGCTCCAACAACTTCACAGAAAATGCAACTTCTCTACTTTTTATTGTAATTTCTTTGGTCCTTTTTGTCTCCCTCAGCTGTTTGGATAAGTTTTGGTTTCAGCCTTTAGCTGTTTGGAGTTGGGTTTAATTTAAACTGCTTGGTTCGGTTTGGTCACCTGACCAACTTGATAAGAGTTAGGGACCTCCGTGAAGTTTGAGCTCCTTTTTTCTAGGAAAATACCCAGGTTTTTCTGTCTCGGCCTCTTTCACACACAGATTGACGTAGCACCTCATCGTCGACACATCCCCTCCTCACCACGGCGTGTAAAATGTGATGCTCGGTGTCTCTTACAGACACTAACTCACGGAGGGGCTGTGGATCAAACCACCATCCTCCTGACTGGTCGATAAGTGATTAATCGGCAACAATAGGAACAGAAAAGACACCAGTTTGGTTTCTCTCCCTTCCTCCTCCGAGGACTACAGCTGGAAGGATTTGTTTACTTCTTTTTCTCACAAAAATGAAGAGTAAAATATGAAAAGAAACAGTAATGGCCCCCTGTAGAGATATTTGTCTCCTTTAAAGCCCTGAGTTTTATTAATAAAACAGCAGCAGCTGTCAGAGCGAGCAGACGGGACAGAGACGGGATCGCAGCTCTGAAACTCTTCTGTCTCCTAACAGGAGAGAAAAGACAAAATGCCAATAAAAGACAAAGGAAATATTTTAATGACTCCCCTCAGTAAACAACAGGCCCTGCATCTCCTTCATCTTCCTGCCAAGCACTGCCCCCTCCTCCTCCTCCTCCTCCTCCTCCTCCTCCTCCTCCACCTGTCTCTTCTCGCAGACTGCCTCTGACTGCCGGAGACGCCGCCGAGCGATGAGCTCTGACTGCGGGCTCAGCTCGGCTCGTCTGGGACACTGGGCCGTTGTGACAAGCGCTGTCCCGGCCCTGCCTGGCCCCCGTCTCCACGGTGACGTGGAGTTTGTGGTGACTGTCCGTCTCCATGGCGACAGGGATGTCAGAGGATGTTGGGCATCAGAGGAGGAAACACACCTGTCTGCTACCTGGTGCTGGGGAGGACTCGGGACACGTGATTTACAAACATTTGAGAAGGTTAAAGAGGCTTCTTTTATTTTCACGCTCCAGTGAGACGCTACCCTCACTGAGTTTAAGAAAGTTTTTAAAGCTGCAAAACAAGGTAAATCTGGGGATGAATGAATTTCTGTTGGGCAACAAAAACACAAGGTGAGAGAAAAAAAAAAGAAATAACTAAAAAAATGTTTGAAAGGAAGTAAATAAAATAAACACAGATAATTGAAAAAACCAGGAACATTACATATATATTAAAAGAAATAAAAGAATAGAAGCAGTAACTCTTTTCCTGCACTCAATGGATGAGAATATAATCAGTTTGAATGTGAAGCAGCTGCTCATTTTTCCCTTCTCGTTGTCTGCCAAGTGCTCAAATGCTGAACAGGAAGCAGCATTTCTGACATTCCTTCAGCAGATATTCTTAACAGTGTGGAAACGGCCATTGTGACAGTGAATTCAGCTTGATTGAGCACCGAATAAAATAAAAAAGTGTCACTGCGTGGCCACCGGAGCATTATTAGATAAATTCAAAATAAAACCCTAAGTGCCATAATCACCGGTGTGCAATTAAATATGAAATGAAAATGTCAGTGGAAGTGACACCAAACGGCCGTAACCGCTGTCCCGTATCAGCACGGCCAGGCCGGCGCCGTAAAGCTCGTGTTTGTTTGCTTCCCGCCATTTTACTGCCGCTCTTTTACGGTCAATCATATACAGTATCTTAACGATGGAGGTAATTAGACAGCGAGCAGCAGGGATGATTTAACCAAACTGTGGAGGAGGTGAGTGATGGACCGAACTGAGCTTTAAAAAACACACCAAACAAACAGGAGAAAAATGAGAAAAAAATTTAAAAGAACTGGGCGAGGAGGTCAATTGATCTGTGGGTCATAAACAGCTCAGGGTCAGAATCATGAGCTCCTCTTTGGGTCGGTTAATACAATTAGTCTGACTTTGCTGTGTGGCTTCATATAAACACCCCCTGAGGTCCGGTATTAATCCACCCGGGGATATCAGTGATAAATAAACCACAGGGCGGTGTGTGTGTGTGTGTGTGTGAACAAGCAGCTGGAGTAATGATTAGATTTCCATTAGTAAAAGGGGTAATGAACATGTGTGTGTGTGTGTGTGTGTGTGTGTGTGTGTGTGTGTGTGTGTGTAAGAGGTGAATTAAAAGTGCATTGACTATGTGGCAGCACATGCTATATATAAAAGCCAGGCAAAGCTGGCTCAAGCCACAGAACCTATTCATCTTCTGCCTCTCTTCGATAAAACCACGACCCCCCCACAACGCTGGCGTCCCACTCCACTTAACCATAGACCCCCCCCCATACACACACACACACACACACACACACATACACACCTCCTCTCCTCACATAATCAAATTAATTAACATTCCTGGGATCCCACGCTCATTAATCTATCCACAGCGGTCAGCAGGAAAAGGCCAGCAGGCAGAGAGCGAGGAGCTGATCTGAACCATCAGAGCAGATTTGATTTGATTTTGGTTTTCTTAAATCTGATTTTTGGCAGCAGTCCATAATACAATATGTAGGTACTGAGCAAGTACTTGTACTTGTAATTACAGGGTACTTACTTGGTATGCACCTGGGCCAAACTAGGTCTTTATTGGTATGTAGCTGGTACTACCTTGTACCTGCCTGATACTTGCCTACTATATACTGGGTAATTACCACATAATTACCTGGTATATACTGCAAATAACCATTTTGTTATTTGCAGTTTTTATATAGGCTTTAACTAATTTCAGATTTTATCCACAGCCTGTATTTTTGTTAAATCTATGAGTGACAAAGCTCCTTAGAAAATAGTAGCCCTTACGCTAACAGCGGAGGAACGTTTCACAGCTTCCTCAGTCCGAAAGAGTTCTGGTTTAAATGAAGCATCAGATTAAGGTTTTCAGGTTTTCAGGTTTTCTTTCATACCTGAACCCAATCAGAAACTCCTCAGTCAGAACTCAGGTAATGTTCAATGAAACAAACCCAGACTTGAATGTGTGTACGTTTCCAGATGTGGAGTTTATTTTGGAGCACAACTCCATCTCACCTTTTTTTTAATGAATTAATAGATGATACTGTGGGGACGCAGGAGCTGGAGCTGCTAATGAATTCACCAGAGTGAGCGGCAGGAGATTGATTAATTCATGACAGGTAGCTGATCCCCTTGGCCTGGAGCTCCCATGTGACCCCCGTCTCACCCCCGTCTCACCCTCCGACTCTTCGTAGGCCTTCATGTGGTGGTGTTGTTCCACACCTCTCACCCTTCCCTCTCTACCTGTTTGCTCCTCACCTCTCCTCGGGGATGCCTTGTGACACTAAAGGAAAACGACTCATTAATTAAAACTTCAGAGACCTAACTGCTGTATCCCCCCCTTCCCCCTCCCCTCGGTTTGCTCTCCTGTCAGTCAGACGTGCTTCAGATTTTTACATGAAACTTGTAACAACCAGGGGAGCCGCAGAGAACACAAAGGTGAGAGTGAAGCAGACATGAAGAGATGTTGGATGAGAGTTTTTCCAGCTGTGCAGCAGAGTGCTGTATTGATCCCCCTCTCCTCTCTAACAAGAGAAGATTTGAGCAGATTTCCTCTCCGTGTCTGGAGGAGTACATCCCTTTCATCCGCCTCACTTCTCCCGTTTATCTCTGCACTCTTCTGAAGACCATCTCCAATCCCTCCACCCCACCCCCCAAAGCCTGCGAGATGGAGGGAAACCCTGTTTGTGAAGGTTTCTGTAAGCCTCCCGTGCACACACAAATCTCTCAAACTTCAGCTCTGAACCTGAGAGAACATGCCACGTGTTCTCCGGTTTATTATCAGAACGTTATTCCTGCCTTTTGTTGCACCGAAAGAAAACACTTCAGCTTATTTTAATGTAATCAGACAATAAAATACCGCTTTTAATTGATTCAATGGACCCCTAGGTCACAGTTTTAAAAAATAACCCTAAGCATGATTTTTTGCAACATCATGAGTATGTGTTGGGGATGAATTTCAGCTATTACCACACAAATTGTAGGCCAATATTTGTAAAATTGACTGAGTTATAGCCATTTTCTAATGCTGTTCAGGTGTGGCAGCCATCTTGAATCAGCTTGACTCCAATAGTTGATCAGTTGTGGATGTACAAAGATTCATATCACTGGTTATCTGATCAAATAAGGTAATTTAGGGGTTGTTTAGCTAACAGCTAAGTCGTTCAGTTGCAAGAAACACAATTTTTGTGTAAATGAAGCAAAATGGGGGCGTTGTTATGGGAAAAGTTGGTTCTGTTTGCTCTTACCTTCATGCATCTTCTTTCACAAGAAACTCAAACCAGGTGAGGAAGAGTGAAGGTAAGATGGGATGGACCGTTTGTCTTAACTCTTTATATTGTGATTCTTTTTGATATATTCTCCACTGGTAAGTGCAACGTGCAGCATTGAAACGAGAAAAGAAAGGCCTGTCACTCCCTGAGGGACTGCATATCACCCTCTGCCTTCATGCCTGAGTTTTAGACTGAGATCATGATGAAAATGACAAAGTTAAAAAAACACCACATCTCACTTGCAAATGAGACAACTGTGTCTCAATGAGACACAGGAAATGAATGTTATTCAACATCTGTTGGCGATCAAAGTATGTGATGGAGACAACGATCAGCTTCTGCCACACTGAATTTTCTCTTATTATCTGTAAAACTCACAACACTCAACCGTGGCGGCCATCTTGAACGGGACCGACCTCAAAACATAATCAGTTATAGACGTACATCCTTTCTGAGTTTTATTAAAATCTGTTTTGTGTTCTTTAAGATATTTTGCTTACACACACACACTTGTTCAAAGACATTTTCGCTCCAAGTTCGACTTTGGCGGCAGGCGATAATGCACCTGTCTGGGTGAGGAGTGTGAGTCACCACAGCTAGACTGTGTGAGGATGAGGATGAGGATGAGGCGTGTGACTGGGGGACACAGGGATGAAGATCGCCTCCCAAGAGGGCAGCTTTGTATCCCTGTGTCCCCTCCTCCCCCCTCACCAGAACCCTGGAGAGGTAGTGGAGTCATTTGCTCAGCCTTATGATGTGGTCACGGCCTGTTAGTGGCGAGCTGCAAGGCCCCTTCGCCACCATTCTCCCCCCCACCTCCACCCTTGGCTCGCTGACCCCCTCCTCCACCACTGAAGCCCTCTGCCTTCCCTCCCACTCCAGCTCCTCATCCCTCAGTGGTCAGCGCCGGCTGCTGACGCAGGCCGGCAGAGGTAACAAGCTTACCTGCGGATAATCTCCTAAGAGAAATTTCAAGGGAAGAAAAAGGAGAGCGAGGGAGGCTGGGAGACAGAGGGGCGAGGCAGGAGGGAGGGATGGAGAAAAAAAACTTACAGAAGTTTTTAGTCCCTGACTTGCTGCGCCAAGCACTTCCTATTCTCCAAGTCAACTTCTCCTCTGTGGTCAAGCACTTACTGCTCTCACAATGGCCTCGAGGAGAGAGGAGAGGAGAGAGAAAGGAGAGAGGAGAGGAGAGAGAGAGGAGAGAGAAGAGGAGAGAGAGGAGAGAGGAAAGAGGAGAGGAGAGAGAGGAGAGAGGAGAGGAGAGAG
>NC_051447.1:3600513-3644176 GCF_001649575.2 Kryptolebias marmoratus | reverse complement strand
GAGGAGAGAGAGAGGAGAGGAGAGGAGAGGAGAGGAGAGGAGAGGAGAGGAGAGGAGAGGAGAGAGAGGAGAGAGGAGAGAGGAGAGGAAGAAGGTGAAAAAATATAATCTGCAGGAAAAAACACACCTGCCTGCTAGAAATGAAGTCAATTAACTCGACCAATTAACATAAAAATGTTAAAAACGTGTTTTTTTAAACAAATCTAAAATTCATCCACAGATCATTTTAATAAATTCAGCTTAAAGAATTAAACTCTATTAATTAACTTTATTATAACATGAAAAATTGTGTGCATGTGTCCGTCTGTTAGCAAAATTTCCCAAGAACCATTGAATGGACTTTAATGAAACTTTGAGGACGTAATCATTGGTTTTATGTCTACAACTCATTACCATTTGAAGCCAAACCAATTCAATATAGATGCCACAGCCAACTCACCACAGAAAACTCCAAAATGGCTGTAATTCAAACAGTTTTATAGACACTGAGATAAAATTTGGCGTGGTAGTGGCTGGGAGTCATTCATAGTACGTACTCTAATACGTGCTTAAAATGTTGAAGTCAAACCTGTTCCAATTAAAGATGGCTGCCACTGCTTACTAGCATTAGCCAACACAAAAGCAGCTATCCCTCAGTCAGTTTTACAGATATTGAGCTAAAACCTGCTGTGGTAGTAGCTGAGAGTCACTTACAACACGTACTCTGAGCTCACATATATTTTTATTTTCAAAGTTTCAACAAACCGACTGTAATTTCTCAGCAAAAGATGATTTTAGTATTAAACTTGGAAATGAAAGGTGGCGAGCGATATGCATTCCTTCAAGGAATGTGAGGCTTTTATTTTGAAAGTATTCTTCCATGTTCTGTCAGCACACACTAAAAACTGTCGGATCGTAGTTTGGGTCGGTTTGATCAAATATCGGGTCGACCACTTGGTGCCGACATTTAAAGCCAGAAGTGACCCGACTGAACCGGACCGGACCTCTGTTTAAGGTTTAATAAGTAAAGACAAGATGATAAAAACAACTTGTAAGAAAATATTTAACCTGGTTGAGTTTGGTAATAACTTCAGTTTGCACTAAAATAACATAGTTGGTGCCAACTTAACTTCTAAATAGGTATAACAAGTATAGTATAACAAATAACTCATTTTAACCCAATATTTGGGACAAAAACTAATACAAACTGATAACCTGCTGAGGTAAAACTAGTTGGATCGGTCCAAGTTTTATGTTTTTGTGTGTAAATAACTGATTGACTCAGTTTGTACATGATGGTTTGTGATCCTGACATCTAATCTGTATAAAGCAACACTTATATTGTGGCGACACAATAATCTTTTTACACTGAAGCACATGAAGAGTTTTCCTCTCTTTCCTCCCCTGTTTTTTCACCTGATGGTTTGTTCAGTGGGTTGAATGTGAAGCCGAAAAAGACAGAATAATGAATGTGGACATTTGCATTAAGAGTTCTGCCTTCTGAAACCGGGAGGTGAAAAGAAACGGTAAAAGTTTAGAAAATAAAAAGGCAGAGAGTTAAACTGGTCAACCATTGGAATGTCACTCTGTGTGTGTGTGTGTGTGTGTGTTTGGGTGAAGTTAAATCCTCTCTTTTAATCAAGACCAACTTTAATGAAGTGTCTTTGTGCATCACTTTCATTAGCACATTTACTCAATCAATACACACTGTGTATTCAAGCAGTTCAACGAGAATTATAATGTGACGCTTGTGCATCGCTCCTGTGTGTTTCTGTCACATGCACGGACATGGCTGCATGCTGTTTGTGTGTCTGCCTGTATATTAGCAGGTGTATTATACATAGAGGGGATTAGACACGCTGATACAATGCCAGGTGTGTGTGGTTGAAGATGCACTGAGATGCCTCCACAATTAACTTCCAGTTCAGGCCGAGCCGTCAATAGCTATATACATCACTCAGTCTCTACTCATCCCTGCTTCTTTTCCCATCATGCAGCAGTTTGGCCCACCGAATGCACTGATTAGCCCTCTGACCATTTAATTAATTAGGCTCGGCACTTAATTATGACAAACTGCATTACTGCCGCGGCACGCCGGGGCTTGGGCAGGTTATGTTCGGTAACAATTTGATTTGAGTGAAAATGGGGAGCACTGATGGAGGAGGAGGGGGGGGGGGGATTTATTGAGCGGAAAGAGACATATGATGAGATTAACAATAATCAGAGCAGCGGGAATAGCCCGTGACCAGCCGGGGAGCGGCGGGTGGGGTGGGGGGTGAGTGAAGGGCTGAGATGGATCAAATTAGGTTTTTCTCTTCTCATTAGGGTCTGAGGAGCGAAGTGATGTTGAAGGAGTCTGAGAGTGTCTGTGTGGTCGACTGGATGAGAACTTATTAAACTCAGTGCGTCTGTAGATTTTTACTGAAGCCAAGATAATAATCTAATCTACATTAATCCGCCTCCCCCCCCACACACCCATATCGATGTGCACTCTTTGTTGGCAGAACAGTGGAAAGGGTCAATTTAATCTGCCCTTTAATTTTTTTTCTTCATTGTTTGAATTTCCTGATTTTTCTTCTGAGTTCAAACTTTAAACTTTAACTCCAGCAGCTCGTCTCTGATCCTGGATCTCCAGGTGCAGGTTTGGAGAGGAGGGGGTCTGGTTCTGGAACCAATGATGTGGTTCTGTTCCAGGTGGTATCTCACCAGGCTGTGACTGTTGGAGACTAGGTGGCGACTCAAAATGGCAATAAAATGGGTGGCTCGTCTGTTGCAATCGCACTGAATTTGGAGTGTTTGCAACCAGCAAATTACAGTCCTTGGATTTTCAAGTCTATAACAGTTTCAGGAACATCAATAGTGTTGTTTTTAAATCTTCATGGTTTGTTTCATCCATCCTTCCATCCATTCCTCTTATCCTTATCCTCTTATCCTCTTCCTCTTATCCATGGTTGAGTCGCAGAGGCAACATTTCCAGGAGGGAAACCCAGACAGCACCTACCCAGCAAACCCCTCCGGCTCCTTCTGGGGACCCCAAGATGTTCCCAGGTCAGAGAAGATACCCTTCATCAAGTTCTGGGTCTGCTCTGGAGAGTCATAGATTCTGTTGGAGACTGATTGCCAAATGACAATCTCAAGGAAGTCTTAATGTTGACAATTCATTCTTCACAAAACATGCTCACATTGTCAGAAGGGGGTGAGACGGAGGCGAACCCAGAGCGCAGACTCATCGTTGAAAAAGAAACTAATTTATTAACTTAAATAAACAGACAAAAACAAAAGGGCTGACGAGGCAACAAAACTAACAATAGCAAAATCCAAAACGAGATGCAAGGCAAGACATGGCATGGCATGGCAAAGAGCAGACAAAGCGGAATGATCCAGTGAAGAATGATGAACAGTGACCGGTTTTCAAAGACTGAAGGTGATGAGGTAAATGGGCATAGGTGAGTGATAATGATTATTGACAGGTGGAGATGGGCGGGGCAGACGTGACTGGAAAAGTACTGGGAAGGTGGTGACCAGGGAACAGAAAACCAAAAGACAAAACTAAAGCAAAGAACCAAAACACAGAAAATCGTGACACACATTATTAAAGAAGGTGGCCCGTAGCCAAAAGAACAAGATCTGTGATCCAAGCAGCTGAAATGAGCTCCCTTTGGCTGGTTGGACTCAGCCTTGGAGATAAGGTGAGGAGCTCAGAAGAGAGCTGCTGCTCCTCCTCCTCATTGAAAGGAGTCAGCTGAGGTGGTTCAGGTGTTTGATAGGATGCTTTCCAAGCATGTCGTACGAGGAAGAAAATGGATGGATCATTTCAGTTATGTATGGAAAAAGAACAATCTTCCCGAATATAGTCCTAGATATGAAACTCCAAGGAATTTATTATGTTGCATAAAGTGCAGGATATGTCAGAGGGAGCTAAAAACCTCAGGTTAACTGTTTTTAGTAGCACTGCAACACTGCCACGTAACTGTAACGTTACAGTAAGATTGCTCAAATGCTATAAATAAAACAGCACAATGTTTAAAAGACTCATTTTGTTTGTATGGCTGCACATTATAGGATCATAAATATTCTATTTTTTATATCTCCATGATTCTCTTCTTATGCTCCTGATCTTTAAATTTCCCTGACAAAACACATCCAGTTGAAAGGCTTTTAAACGCTGCCGAAGAGGAGTATTTAAAGGGATGAAGTTTCACTCAGATCCACTGAACACTCCCACCTCCGGCCTCTGCGCCCTGCAGCCACACCACAATATGATAATGCCCATGTGAATAGGAAGAGGAGTGGGCTTGCTAAAATGACGAATTATGATAAACGAGGCCATAGCATAGGCATGAAGGAGGGGAAATCACCACTCTAATAAACCATGTTGTGTATGTGTGTGTGTGTGTGGGTGTGGGTGTGTGTTCCTCCCTACATCACAGAGCAGGAGAAATGGACAAAAAGACACAGATTAGATAGAGAGTGAGTGGTGTGCCTGGAGGGAGGATGAGCTGGGGAGAAGGGAGATGAAAAGGCAGTCCGCCAGACACATATATGACCCCCCCCCTCATCAAAACACCAGGAGTGGGATCCCTTCACCTCAGTCTGCAGATTTAACAGAGCAGGACCTCCTAACATGAGAGCAACGTTAACCTGAAGCTGTTAAAAAGCAAAACCGTTCCAGCAACACGACATCAGTCCTGATGGCAGCAGCAGGACTTCTCCTTCTTTTTTGATTAGTTTATTTCACTTTTTAAATGCCTCCAGAAACAAAATAATTCTAATTTCTCTCAGAAGTTGTAACTAAAACTTTGTGTTCAGAGCGAATAAAGACATTAAACACTCTCTGGGTGTTTCTACGGCAATCAACAACAAATCGATCAATCCCATTGGACACGCTAGTGGTCCAGTTTACGCTTCATGTCTTCATCGACCGACCCCCTGCACACACACACACACACACACACACACTAATCCTGCAGCCTGCTTCTCTTAGTGTGTGTGTGTGTGTGTGTGTGTGAGCAGAAGTTGTAGAAATTACAATATTTCAACTGATTTAACTGAGCTGAACTCTACAGGTAGGTGAGAAAACATTTCATTAAATCTGTTTTACTTTACTGCAACATTAGCAATAAATTACACGGTTTAGTGTATACTGGTACTTACCAGGTTAGTATACTGGTATGCACTGGGTACCCAGTACTACCAGGTATGTACCAAGTATTGCATCTAGTATTCATCATGGCTTTCTAACAACATTCCTGTAACATCTGTGGAAGGCAATCATTTTGAGATTTCAATGAATGTGACATCTTTGAGCATTAAAAAGTCATCTAAAAGCTTGAGATAAGATCAACCACATGAGAGGTAGAGGTCGTCTCCACAAACTGCAGCTCATATGTGGTCTGTAAAAGAGTTTAAACTGGTCTCTCTGGAGACGAGAAACCCACAAAAATCATCTGAATTATGATTACATAAAACAAAAGCAAAGAGGCTGAAAAATCCTGAATCAAGCAACAATAAATACAATACAAGCAAGAAAAATGAAGCCTAAATACACCTGGAGGATATTTTTATTTGTTTGATGGAGCTGTAAATGGACATGTTTCTATATTTTTTCAAGTAATTTGCCCTTAAATTTTTCTACAAATGACTAAGTTCAGCTTTGATGAAGCTGATTTGGACAAGAGTATGCAAATCTGCCTCTCTGCTTGCCTCACACACACACATGCATGGCGGTGTAAATATAGCCACCATTTGCAGCACCTGACAGGTATCCCAGCTGTCACTCACACACACGGCTGTGATGACAGCTCATACAGTACGGGCCCGGCGAGCTGCCGGTGTAATTCGTGCAGCTTCATGCCGGGAGGCCTCTAACAGCCCCTCCTCTCGGCGTGGCTCGGTTCTCTCCCTCAGGACCGGAGTTCAGACACATAATCCTCCCTGCTAATTGGCCCCCGGAGCCGCCGCAGCAACTCAGGTGCACCGAGCAACAATACGCACCCCGCTGCATGCCAAGCAGCAGCTAAACTGAAACAAGAGCCAAAGATCTGGGACACGAAAGCTGATATTAAGACCCCGTCTACCCTAATCTGGATATTCAATGTCCGCCTTCAGAAGCAAAGGCAGATAGATGATGCTTTGCAACAAGTTTTAATATGTTTTAAGAGACAAGACATTTCAGACATTCACAAAAACTTGTAACATGAGGAATATTTTGGGTTTTAGCATCATATAAATCAGATAAATTATCTCCAAACACAACTGATCTTTGCTAAAAACCAATACACACTAACTGTGTTGTCATAATTTTGCGTGTTGAGAAGATTTAAAGTGCAAGAGCAGATACAGACTTTATATAAAAATCGTCTGAAAGAAAAAGGCTGATGAGGCAGCAAAACAAAACCAAAACCAAAAACCCCAGAGATGGGAGCAGAAAGCCAGGCTGGAAACTGGACACGAACACCGAAGGGAAACAGGAGGATCTGATATGAGAAGCAGCAGGTCTTTTTAGCAGGTAGAGCTGATACCTGAATGACAAGCAGGTGAGCTGATTGATGGACAGGTGAGGAAGATTACGGCAACAAGAAGTAAACCTGAAGGCGTGATGAAGAACCCAAGAAACAAAAACAGAAAATCTTCTTTCGACAATTTACAAGAAAATCTGAACTAACCAAAACTGAATTATAAAATAAAATGTAAAAAAAAAGGGATTTTTGTCTGTTTTAGAAGGAAACTTTTTACAACAGGAGGCAGAAACCAAAACATTAGGAAACTCCTGCCTTCGAATTAATGTCATTTAAGTAATTTCTGCTGAGTTTTGCAGCCCAAAGCAACAAAGTTTGACTAACTAAATCATATCATTAACACCTCTGCTCCTCGCTCTCTCACACACAACACTTGTAGAAATCAAATTACGATGGCTTGGATCAAATCCCAACCATCGTCTTCTGCATAATGTGACTTTGTGACAACACCTTGGGTGTCGGCTC
Source organism: Kryptolebias marmoratus (assembly GCF_001649575.2). Lineage (NCBI taxonomy): Eukaryota > Metazoa > Chordata > Actinopteri > Cyprinodontiformes > Rivulidae > Kryptolebias > Kryptolebias marmoratus. The sequence goes on along the minus strand of NC_051447.1, from coordinate 3,637,214 downwards.
TCATATTTTGGGTCCCGCTGTTCCTCGTCCTGTCAGACCCCCCCATCCCTCCTCTTCAGCGTGCTGAAGGCAGCAGTTTCAGGACGTCCTGTGAGCGCTTGGGTAAACTCGCCTCTATATATATGCAAATCCCATTCATTCCCCTTCCAGGGAGCAACTGACGATCTATGAGGGTTATTGATCAGCGTGAGGATGTCTCTGTGCGCAGCTGATGTGAGCGGACATGCATGTGTTCATTTGTTTATGCAGGAGCTTTAAATGGAAATAAAAGTGACAGAAGAGACCCGAGTCCAGGGTAGGACAAGTGCAAAGATCCCAGACCAGGTCTGAAGGTGGCATCTCTCCGGGCTGTTGGTGAACGGTGTTTACAAGGAATTAAAGCTGCTGTTACTGTTTTCTTTGCTCCTTTTAGCTCTGTTTTGCTTTATTTAGCTACTTTTACATTTTAGTTAGCATTCCGCTACTTTTAGCTTTTAGCTAGTCTTTTTCTCCATTTAGCTCTCAGCTCAGTTTCAGCTTCTTCAGCACATTTCTGTAAAGTCTTTCAGCACTCAGCGTTCACTCTTCCTTCCAAAAACCTTTTCCTTCCATTTAAGTTTCTTCTTTCGTTTTTGTGATTCTTTTTGTTGAATCAGTTTTAAATCATTTCATGAAACAACAGCCCTGCTAAACTGTGTGTAACTTGTTCTCATTATGTTCTGTAATCCTTTTTGTGTTTGCTGTAAAAGATTGAAGCCACGAAGATCTGTGCATATGGAAGAGTGTGCTGTGTGAGTGCGTTTGCACATCTGTGCGTTTGACATTTTTCTTGAAAACCTGCCTCCTCAGCAGGAGCAGCCTCCTCATGTAGAACTAGAAAAGTAGATCTGCGTGCACACAAACAGAGCTGTGTTTTAGTTTTTTTTTGTGTGTGTGTGCATGTTAAATCCTGTGTGATTACACGAAGAGCAGCATATGAGCGTGTATCCGCTGACCAGTGCCTCGGTGACAGATTGAGACTGGGACGCTTTCGGCACATGGACGATTTATGGGTGCTTTGACGCCACTTTCCTCCTAAGTTACAGCCGGGCCGGCCACAATGAGAAGGCCTGGGAATCAGGTCGGATGCTCCTGAGCCTCCCCTGAGGTTAACAGTACCCGACTCAACTCCTCATCTCTCTATTTTAAACCCCCATCCTGCAGCCCATCCTCTGTAGAATCAGGAGAAACAGCCTTTTCTGTCCTTGCGTTGAGTTATAAATCAGCTTGTCTTCAGTTTTAAAGCTTTGCCACAATTTCTTTTTATCTGGGATTCAAAGTATGACTAACAAAGTTATCGGTTTCAGTGATTATTATCATAATTCCCCAGGTTTCCATCCTCCTGCTGGCCTCTCTCTGGTGAGGTCTGTTAATGTTTACCTCCTGCAGGGCGGGAGATGGGCCACCTACATCAATTTCACACCCAAAGCTCGAATAAAGAGGAGAAAATCAGCTGGTCCACTCTCATATGTGGGTTTGATTTGTGTGAAGACAGGCTGGTTGTAGGTTAAACTGTGCTTTCTGAGGGAGTTCATTGTTCCACCGTCTCTAAATCAAACATCACAGCAGCTTTCATTACCATTTTGTTTCACTCTTGCAGCCTTCCTTCTGTCACAAATCCCTCCGACACTCACCTCCATCCACGCCACCCTCCCTGCTCTCTTCTTCTTCACCTTCCCGGTTGCCCGTTACTTTAAATGGTCAACTCTAGGTACTTCACCCTCCTGTTGCCTTTGGGTCAAATGGATCCGAAGTTACAAGGGCTTCTCTTCCTCTCTTCGGCTACAAGAGCTTCAGGAAAGTTAAACTCATCCACCTTCAGGACATCTACTCCTTTCAGCTTCACCGCTCCACCTGTCTCGCTTTATTCTTCTCTCCAGAGCAGACCTCCACCTCTCCAGCCTCTCTTCCACCTGCTCCCTACCCTCACTGCAGTCACCTGCAAACCTCGTGGACTCCCGACTGACCTCATCTGTCAAACAGAAGCAGAAGCTGCTACAGCCAGTTCTGGAACATATATAGTTAATTATTTTATCTAAAAACTCCAGTTCTCTTGGAGAAGACAACACACCCAAGATAAACAGGGTAATATTTATTTCAGCTTCTCATTTCTGTGTTTATTCACAAACAAAGAAATGGTCTCACATATTAAATTCAACTCAGTGAATTTAATTTCTTATCATAACACAAAGGAGCACTCATAGACCCACACAAATACAGTATAAAAAGGCAAAAAAAAAAAACCCTGTGTAGATGTGGATCTTGAAGAAACTTTCAGCTGTAACCACTGGCACCTTTACAAACAAGTGATGGAGGGATAGTGAGTTCAGGCAGCTCAGAGGTCAGAAGTGTGTGTGTGTGTTCTGGGGGGTTGGTAGGTTGTTTATGGTGATCTTGTCACGTTTCGTCTCTCCGGGACAATCAGGAGATTAAGTGTTGAGGAGAGGCCGAGGAGCGGCTGCAGTCACATGCCATTACTCACTCTCTGCATCACAATTAGAGCAAATGGCGCATTACAGGGATATTATCATCAATATGATATTAAGAGACGGTGGCTAAACCAATCAGCAGGAAAGTGCTTATCCGCTGGTAACCAAAGATGACTCCAGTGCCGAGCTGACACTGGTTCGGCCTTTGAACGTGGAGATGAACTCTAAAGAGCACAGACTCTCAGACACTGGAAGTATCTAAGTGAAGAAAACTTTTTGGGTTTAAAGATAAAACCTACAAAAGCCCAGCAGTCAAACCTAAAACAGTGAAACATTTGAACTCCTTGAGAGAAGACAAGAGGCTCAAATTTACTGCAAATGTGCAGCATCTGGCTTTTGCTCCATTGTTTGTGCATCGTTTGCGCCACCTTCTCTCTCAGCATCGTATCCACAAAGCCAACAGCACTGATATGATGACTTCAGCAGGTTTGAGCATTGTGGACTCTTTTTCTTAACATCAGATTGTAATTGTCTTTGTTGGACAATCTGAATACGACCTCTAACCACAAACACAGCAGGCACAAAAGTGACAGAGCGACAAAAAAAAGGTTTTCCCACAGTAAGCTCCAGGTCTTAACACATGAAGTACAGAGAAGAGCAACAACAATACCTGCTTTCACGTCAGTCTCAAAAAGTCACCAACAACACCGGAAAAGTTGCTAAATTTGTCACCGTAGAGGTGTCTGAATACTCATTAAATATAACAACAAGGTCGTTAAGTGGGGCGGATTAAAACCAGACCAGTGATTTTAGTCCACTTCAACCGGGACAGATTTTATTTTCAGACCTAATTACTTTAAGTTCTGTTTATTAAACCCTGATTTAAAAGACTGATTATTGAAATGTTCAGAGATCACAAGGCTCTGTTTGTGATTCATGGATTTATTCAATTTTTTCAGACAAATTACTTGAAGATGCAACAGCATCCGGCAGCAATCACTGGAAAGGTTGATGAATTATACCTTCTGTCACATTCCTACCTTCTGTTTGTGAAGACAACAGTGCAATAAATTGCTCCTGTTTCTCTGTTTCTTCTCCTGAGATGCCACCAGCTCCAATGAGACACTTTGTCGGTGCAGAGCGACTTTGTTAGGTCGGCGTCACAATTTGAGGCGCACATCTCCCTTTGTGAGGGAATTAGACAGATGTGCAAAATCATGATTAGTACCTTCAAAAGCTGTGAATTTTGGCCTCAATACAATGACCCTGTTTGAACAATCTACCTATTAAATGGATAATTTCAGTTTTTTAATCAGGTTTCTGTGGGGTAATTTCTTACATATAAGTAACAAATGAATGAAAACTACTGTAATACTTTAAGTTATTATGTTCTTGCTTTTTGGGGGGGAGTTATTTAAAGCAATAATGGTGACAATCAGGGTTTTTTGTAGGTCAGAAGCTGAAGGTTCAGGGAGTATTTGTCACTAAACCACACAATGTTGTCATCGTCTCTTTTTTTTTTTAACCATTAATCTGTTTAACTTTTTAGTTAGGTGTACTTTTTTTTAATTACGTTATTTCCTTTTCTTCCTCTGGTTTAAAAGGTGCTAAAAGATTGTGAGATTATCACTAACAAATCAATCAGGTGTGCTACCTGGCTCTCATTATCAGCAGCCCGGGGCAGATTTCCCAGTGTGACTCGTGTCGAGGTGCTCCTTCAGTTCAGAGCATCATCTCACACTTTCTGATGAAACAGTGCTGCAACCAGGGAGTAGCTTTGTCAAAATTAACTTCTCCGTGTCCTGTTTTTATTTTCCAAAATACAGCTGCAGTGAAGGAGAGTGAAACCCAAACCCTGGGGGGAAAGCTGCCCCGCTCGTCTGTCCTGCCGGTGACAAAAAGAGTGTCAGAAAACTTTCAGGTTGTTTTATATGATGAAATGTTTGGCAACTCCGTCCATCAATCAGGCTTTAAAAAACAAACATGGCCGGAGTGTTTTGGCATTTGATGGATCAGTGATTATAAAAGAGACAGATTTAACATTTTTATTTAACCCTTTTTCCATTTCTAGATATTTAATAAAATGATTTGTTTTCCCTCTGAATCACGTTTTGTTTTGAGGAAAAACTAAAGCAAATCTTACAAATCTAAAATCAGCTGTAATTCTTCCGTCCTGTGCTCATTCTCCTCACTCCTCCGACCCTCTCCCCTTCATTACTTCTCCATATGTAGATAGCCTCACATTATTATTTCCCTGCCTGATTTTGCTGACACAACACCGGCCAAATGAAGTGAGATATACGGCGGAGCTTATTGGTGGAGATGGCCAATCCCTTCTGGCCAAAACCATTAACAAAATGGACCACACTTCGTCTCCCCGCAGCTTTCAAATTGTTGTGTGTTGAGAGGAGGGGAGCTATTTTTAGAGCTTAATCAGATGTGAAATATAAGAAATAAACAAATCAACTCTTTTGGCTGTCTGGAGGTTTCTGCTAAGGTTGTGTGTGACAATAATTACCATAACTTGGTTCCTATATAATGTGCAGCCATGATTTTCTTAACAATAAACACAACTGTGACACAAACAGCTGAAGGTGACGTCAATTAAAATGAGTTTTATAGAACAGAAGTTGAAAACTTAAAGGTTATATTTCAGTAATAAACTAACTGTGTTACTTTGCAGTTGGATTTTTTTAGACAGATTTCCTTCTTTCCCTACAGGTGGATATGTCTGAGCAGCATAAACCAGCTGCAATTCTTTTCTTCGGCTGAAAAACGGACCGTTCTTCTGTCAGAACACGTTTGAAACTTAAGCGACAGGACGCCAGGAAGCTAAAAACCTGCGAGACGTTTGGGAGACTCTCTCATGAATACCGTTCACCAGGTACCCACTCGACAGTATGCACTCCCTGGGTAACATGACTTGAATTCAGCACAGTTTATATAATATTGACAAATCAATGCCTTTTTTTGTGTTGTGCATATAGCTGCAGTCTGTATTTTGATGCAGCTGCACATTTACAGTAAAAACTAAAATGTAAGTGTCACTAAAACACAGATCCAGAGGATTGTGTGTTCTGTAGAGCAGGTGTGTGCTCTCAGGTTGCTCTCTAGTTTGAAATCAGAGTTTAGTTTGAGTGTGTGCATGCAGGTATGAAGTCAATAGAATGTGTGTGTGTGTGTGTGGGAGGGGGGGAGTGAAAGCGACAGCCAGAATGGGTCTAGGTGTGGTGTGGCCGGCCGGCTCATTTCACAGCTGTATAGGGATTAGGTGGTGGAGTGCGGTGGGGTAAGCTGTCTCTTTTATCTCATTCAAACATGTTGCTAATTCAGCAGAGAGCGGCTGCCGCGGGAGCCTGTGCCACTAAGCGCTGTATCATTCTCCCCGCCGTGAATAAACTGCTAGTCCTAATCCCCAATCAGCCGCCGTGACACGGATTATCACCCGCGACAAGCACAGCGACCCGGCGGAGTGGAGGACAGGAAGGAGAAGGTGAGGAGGAAAGGAAGAGGGAAGAGAGAAAGTGCAGAGGAGGAGAAGTGAAAAAACAAGAACAAAACCTGGAAATATTCCAAAGAAATCTTGAAGGGCGCCAAAAGTGGAAAATAACCGACTAATCAAAAGCAAGAAATGGTCACCGTGGTAACCACATGCCCGTGTTTTTCACTCCCTGACAGCCAGGCTAATTCAGAACCCGGCAAAAACTCGAACAAACAGGCACTGTGCAGAAAATCTACTAGTCAGATCTTTAAAGTTCTGGAACCGAGGGCGGCAGAAAGCTCTGATGGTCACACATGTTGAGTTTTATGTTAAAAAGAGCCTTCACTTCCAGCTTCAATGAGGACATTTTCAGCTAAGATACGGCTGAATCTGTAGCAGCTTGGGTGTCCAATCTCTGCATTCGTTGTATAATTTTTTATTTGTACTAAAAAAGAAAAAACGTTGTGGGTGTAAGGAGAGCTCAAATGTTACGGTGTGACATCAACTGTGGTGGAAAAAATCTATACAAATCCTAAAACTTGAGCTGTGGTTTTGTAAAAAGCTTTAAAGATCCCACGAAAAGTCCAACTTTCTGCGAACCGTGTAAACTTTCACTTCAGGTGAAGTCTGCCTCAGCTGTTGTTGATGTTGCGCGTCGTGTGGCGACCTAAAGTTTCCCATCGAGCCGCACGTTTTGGTTTATAATTTGCACGTTTTATTCAAGGAGCTAAAGAGTAGAGCTGTTAAAGGAAGAAAAAAAACAAGCAGAACAGAGACTAACATGAGCAGAGCTAAATGCAGCTGAGCATGAGCTAAAAGCAGAAGAACGGTAGCTCAAAGCTAAAATCGATAGCACAGGAGCTAAAACTAGCAACACAATTACTTGAGATAAAATTAGGGAGACAATTGCTATAATTGGCAAGACTGCAGCTAAAATTAGCAAAACAAAAGTCATCTTTTTAAGTTTGTTGTACATCACAGTGACATAATAATAATAATAATAATAATAATAATAATAATAATAATAATAATAATAATAATAATAATAATAAAAAATTAGAACAACTGTTGTTCAAAGGAGCAAACTAAGAAATAAATAGGGTCAGGATTTTGAAGTAGATTTGAGAAAACTAATGTTTTGAAGGAATTACAGCGATCTCCATTCATTTCTATGGAGAATTTTATTCTAAATAAAGATAAATACTGTTTTTGGAAAAGTATATAAGTTACAAAAACAGTAATTATAGCTTTAGTGCAGTATTCCATATTGAGTCGAAGGTTTTGGTGTGTTAATGGTTAAAAAAAGCACAAAGTATGAAGAAGCAGTTTGCGAGAACCCAATAGAAGTGAGAATAAACAGGAAAACAATGGTGTGAACGCTGACTCAGCAGCTCCGGTGGAGACAGCTTCTTTGGGGAGAAGGACCTCGATGCTTCTCGACGCACCTCCATGGTTTCTGTTTGTTGTCCTGGTTGTCGCTCAGCTCCGTGTTTTCCGCCTCTGTGTGTGTTTATGTCCCATATCTGTAGATTAAATTCTGCCCACAGGGATACAGCGCCTACATGAGGGACGCCGAGGTTCAAACAAGACCCCAGGGAGAACAGGACCCACTGCTAACCTCTCCTTCCAGGGTTCTGCGTCCTTCCTCCTCTCTCTGTGTGTGCTTACTCCTCAGCTAATTGAGATCTAATTGCTGTAACACGGTGTAAAGCCCTCGTCGCTGGGGAAATATCGCTATCAGCCAGCCTCTCCCGCATGGGACTGTGGGTACAGAGATGTCACAACTGTTTAATCTCAACGCAGGGACTCTGAAAACAAACTTTCCCCATTTACCAGCACAGATAAAACATAAAACACAGGCTCATATGTTTGTATAGCACAAAGTTTTTCTACATATATATATACTTTTACTGCTGTCTGACAGCTTGATGAGTAGACTCATGTTAATAAAGCCAGGCAGCAGATTTCAATCAGGTATTGAAATAAGCCAAAGAAGAAGTGCTTCAGCTCGTTTCCTCCGAGGAGATACAATTATCAATGGCATGAAAAAGAGATGAGGTATTGATATAGTTATGAAACCAATGTTTCAAAACATGCCACATCATCAGCACAGCAAGATGAGATATTAAATATACATCTTGCTTTCAGAGTTATTACAGAATTACAGTCAGAGAGAGGAGGAGAGGGGGACAGCTAAAAGCATTAATGATCCCGGAGGTTTATGGGGTTTTCTTTGTTACTCAATAAGTCAACAAACAGCATCATCGTCCTGCTCTGCCTGCTTTAGCCAGTGTATTTAGAGTTTTAAGTCTAAAAAAACGCAAGACTATGCATGTTGTTGACGCTCTAATCTAAACTGGAACTGGAGAAACTGCGTTTTCTGTGAACGTGCAGCACGAATCCTGAGTTCTGAATGAGCCGAAAGCAAGCAAAAAGGAGCAAAACGCTACTTTAAAGTAGCAAAACCCCGGATAAAAGGCATTAAAGCTCCAGCTAAAAGCATCAAAAATGCTCAGAAATTTAAAAGCAGCAAAATGTTTAGTAAAAATGCAGAATTATAGCTAAAAGCTAGGAGTAGCCAGTTAAAACCTAAGCATAAAACTCTTTTTTCCTTGAAGGAATGCATATCGCCTGCCCCATGCAGTCTGTTAGCCCTCAGAGTATGTGTGGAGGACGACTCTCAGCCACTACCAACTCAGTATCCGAATAACTGACTGAATTATCGCCAAGGGTTGATTAGCTGTGGCGACCATCATCCAGTGATTTCTTTGAGTTAAAATCTGTTTTGTTTTGGGGTTTTTTTTTGCTCACAGACAGAAAAATGAACACAGTCACAGGCAGTTACATGATTGCCCTGCAACATAAAAGGCTGCGCAATAACTAAAACACAACGGAAGCCCCCCAAAATGACTGAACGCTGGGAACTATTCCAACCAAAAATTAAGAATTTGTTAAAATTTCAAACTAAATCAGCTGGTTTCCAGCTTCCAAATGAGAAGTGATGCAGTGAGGAGGAAAATAATCCTCCTGAAGTACTTTAAAATCAGTTCAAATGGGATTTTGATGTTAATTTTAGGAGCATTATGTCAAATGTAGTCAAACTAAATTGACTCAGTTTAAATAATTGTTACAAATGAATAGCTATTTAGTGTTGAATCAGACACTGACAGTTCTTTTTTTTAAAGTTTTTAACCATTACAAAGACAAATAAATGAGAGAAAAAGCAGGGAAAATGATCTGATTAAAACCACTAAGCTTGTAAAAAACTAACTGTAGCATTCTGTCACAAAGCTAACTTACAGGATGTGGATAACGAGCTGTCATGTGATTTGGTTTTTTTGCTAGTTGAAACATTGCGAGTGCCAGGGCAGAGACAGCAGCAGATGAGAGAGGCTGAGCGGTGAAAATCCTCTCGATCTCCTCCTCCTGCAAGCAGATCCCTCTGAAATGGAATCTTTTTTTCCTTCTCAACCAGTTTTGTCCCCCATGTCCTGCTTTAACGAACCCATCTCTTCCTCTGATCGGCCCTCGCTACCAGCGTCTGCTCGGAGGACATTTTCCCCCAGATGCTCCTCTGGTAGCTGCTCTCGTTTTCATAAAGCGATGGCGTCCTGCAGAAACAGACGGTTAAACAGGTAAGTCACGGAGAGGAAAATAAAAAGGGGAGCGAGATGGAGAGACAAAGGGGAAAGATGAACGGAGAGAGAGGAAAAGTTAGTGGTCAGCAACACCGCGGGCATCATAAATCAGATTTCCCAGAATCCCCTGCGGAGGGGCCCTTCGCTCGGCCTTGTGCGGACACGCTCAGCGGGGCACGGAGCATCGATTGGCGTCGCCATGCCGATGCTGACTGTGCCGGGTTCGAAGGGTGAGAGGGGGTGAAGGGGTGTGGTGGTGAGAGGGGGTGCTGGATGTGTGTGTTAATGATGGTAGGTTAAGGTGTGTGTGTGTGTGTGTGTGTGTGTTAAGAAATCTGCCTCAGCATCAAACTAAAACAGCAAACCAAACTCAGGAGAAACATAGGTGTGTGTTTGTGTGGGGGAATGTGCAAACTCGGGGGGAAATTCCTCCCCCATCAGCACACTCTCACTCACTTCAACACTTGCCCCCTTCTTCGTCTCCTTCTTCTTCCTCTTCCTCCTCGCTCATCACAATCTTCAGCCCGCTTGCTCCGGGGCAAACAGGAAGACCTTCCTCCTGCTGCTGCCGAGGCCGAGATCTGGAAACACAAACTGACATCAGGAACGTGTCCACCTTCTCTGTGAGCGTGTTTGAAAGGGTTGTTTGACGAGTCTAAGGATTACAAAAAAAACAAAAACAGTATACCAATAACATTATGGGTTAGATTTAAAGCCTGAAGATTTAAACTCTCACAGCCTCTGGAGTTGTCACCACAGCCCAGGAGAGCAGCAGACCTCCTTCTTTTCCTTCCCTGGAGGTTTTTTATTGTTTCCAAAACCTCAAAAAAGCCCAGAACATTGTTAAAGATCTGTCCCAACAGTGGAGTTGAAGATCCAACTCCACTGGGTGGGAGGTGGTGGACACCGTGGACAGGTCTCCAGTCCATCGCAGGACCACATAGAGACAAACGAGACAAACAACTGTTCACACTCTCATCTCTAATGATATCAACATGTCGATGCAGATTCATCCAGTCATCCAGGACATGACGCTTTACTAGAAGACAACTGGACTACTCTCGTTTCTTTACGAGTCAAACATCACCTCCGCCAGCTGCGGCGCCGTGCCAAAAATAAAATAAACTTACTTAAATTACTGCTCTAAATACAGTCTGTAGTGGAGGCAAAGAAAGAAGCCAAAGTCCTTCATCTTCACCACATTCATAAAAAAGAAGCTGTATTGTCTGTTTTTCCTGCAGATGATGGGAGGGGGCCTTTTCTCTCAAAGTTGTTACAAGTGTCTGGAGTTTTAATCTCTGTAATCCGACAGCAGAAGAGTTGTAGTTTTTTGGTAATATGTGTTCGAACTCCCAGCTAATTGTGGCTTGGTGTGATACAAGATTGAGCCCAACATTTTAATATTCTCAAACCCAAATGATGATCTACTGCTTAATGTCAAACTGAATGATGTTCGTCAGCGAACTCATGAGCATGTGATAACTAAAATGATGTGCACAACTTCTTTTCATTTTACACCACGACTCCTGTGTGTTTTTTTAGGAGAATGAAACAATTAGGACTAAAGAACTTCAGCCTTAATATATGAAGAATGTGTTTTTTTTTAGTTTAATGTAAGCCCCATAGAAACAATGGTCTTAATGATAAGTTTAGGAAACAAATGTTGATGAAGGTTTTGTTCTATTTGTTTGTATAAACATGCATAGAAACTTGAACAAACAATCACCAAGTAACCAAACTGTCCATTTCCATTTCCTCCATATCTGTGCATCCCTTTTCCGACTCTTTTTCTCTCGCTCCCTTTTATAAATTTCATTAAGAGAGAAATCCCATTAGCCGCCACTCTGGCCCTGCCTCTCAGGGTTAACAACTTTGCTTAGCCATGTAAATTCAGAGCTTAGTCAGGCCGATTCTCCACAGCCGGCGCAGGAAGCACGCCGTCCTCGCCACATTAAGTGCTATCTTTGGCTACGTCCATGTGTGTGAAAACCTGTGTGTGTGTGTGTGCAGAGCGAAGGATGTGAGGTGTGTGTAAACCACTTCCAGCAGATTATCTGGAGTGTGTTTGCATGTATCTCCATATCATATACATACTGTACATCTTCTCAGGGTCTGGTGGATGAGGTTGAAGGGGTAGGACACTTATCTCCCGCGGGCAGGACCGAGGCATCTTCCTGTGGCCTCGTCACTCTTCCTCCAACTTCCTCTTCCTCCTTCCTTCTCAGAGGTTTTAACACACAAACGCAAGGAGATTTACTCCACGTTGGCACCGCCACCAGCTCGCTGGCTCCCAAACAAAGTGAGGCAGCTTAAAGTGATATTTCGCTCCAGAGGAGCAGTTTTTCCTCTCTGTTGTGACACAGGTATGCAGGTGCTGCTTTGAAAAGCTACTCACAGGTAATTCTAGTCTGTAAACTGAAATGATGCTTCCTACAGGTCAGGTTTCTGGGAGTTTTAAAGTTTCACTTGTTCCTGTTTTATCTCTCACATCCAAAATTGCTGCCAGGTTCTGATTGAAGCACATGTGTTTAAAAAAAAACTACAACTTGTCTTAAAACTTTAAATATTCTGCGAGACGAACCTGTCAGAAGTCTTACAACTTCTACTGCAGAAAGTTAATAAAACGAATCTTGATTTTTTTTGTGGTTTTAATGCTGAAATACATTTCTAAACTGCTCAAACATCCATCCATCCGTTCATAAACGTGCTTTCGATATTTAATAAAACAAAATGTATGTTTTCCAGTTTAAATAACAGATTATAAGGCATGTAGTTGGATCCGTAGCTAAAACATGAGCTGCTCCAGGGGGGCAGCAACAAATCAGGTGAACAAAGGGTCAGAGGTCATCTGACACAAAGCCATGTCGGGAGATGTGGTTCTGAGGTAAAGAGCAGTGCGCTGATCCACTTCCTGCCTCAGGCGATGGGGTCATGGACAGACCAAGTCCTGGAGCAGTGACTCCACGTTGACCCGGTTCTCTGCTCGCTCTCAGGTGCTCCTCTGCTCTATTTTTGGATCCAGGTGGTCAATGATTTCCTGATTGATCCTGATCGTGATCAATCGCTTGGCAGTGGCTGAACTCCTGCCCCAGTATCGGATCTATAGCGCGTCCCGTGCCGAGCCTGCAGCCCGGACTGCTTCCTGTCTTTGTCTGAGACTGGAAAAGGTTCATCAATGAAGCTCAGCTGCCACTTCTCTGTCTTCAGCCGCTTCCTGACCCAGTCGATGTCCCGTCTGTCTCCAGACATGGAAAACAAAAATGGAGTGGGAAGAAAAGTTACTCCACAGAATGTTTCCTGCTGGGATGGAGGAGTTTCTGAACCTGGAAGAATGTGTACAGTACATTCAGAACTTTAATATATAATTGTTATGTACCTTGAGATGTTTTCATGGACTTTCTGTGGCTTTTTGTCACCAAGAAGAAGCATTTTAAGACACCTTATACTGAGATTTGTTCCGTAACAGGTTCTATGACTGTTATGAAGTGGTTATTAAATGAACAAACAGCAGACAAGCAGGCAGATCGAGGGTTTCGAGACACAAACGGGTAACAAGAAATGGTTCGCTGAATGCAGGTGGGTGGGATAGGGGCTGAAAACAAGAACCAAACCAGGGAGGCTCAATAAATCTAGACTATAATGAAAACTCAAGACTAAATGTTGAGCAACTACCAATGAACAGAGACTGACAACACTCAAACAGGAGAACTAAAACTCTCAACACACAGAAAAACCTGAACCATAACTGTAACATCTTGCATTTTATAAGAGGGGATTTTCCCATCCACACACTGTGAAAGCACTTTGGGCATCCCTGGAATGTGGGAAGACTCTGAAATCCGTCCCGATGGCAGAGCAGTTCTCCTCTCTGGGATCAGTCCTGGATGAGCGCCGGCCGCAGACACCCAAAGCTGAGAGCTTCAGACGGGCCGAAGCCCACGGGAGAACTCATCCTCGACTTAGACAGAAGCTGCCGGGGACACAGAGAGAAGGACGTCACGTGAGACGGTCCAAAGTCCACAAACGGGACTCAGCTTTCGGCTTTTGTTTGAGAACAAAACAGCCTATTTAGATAAAGATTATGGTTCTGGATAAAAACAAAGATACAATCAGAAGATGATGAAACATTGGTTAACAAAACACACCGACTGTTGCTGACCTGCTGTGGGTTTGAAGACAAACGAGCTTCAATCAAAACACATCAGACAGACTGTGATTCATATCAAACTGCAGCATGAGGACAGACGAGTAGCTTCGGTGGGACAGATGGACAGGAGGACAGGAAGAAGACTGCTGAAACTGAGCTGTTAAAGCTAAAGGAAGCAGAACACAAGCTAAAAGCAGGAAAAGGCTAGCTAAAAGTTAAAAAGCTGGTTGTTTTTAGCTCACCATTTAGCTTATCATTTTGCTACGTTTAGCTAATGTTACTTTTATCTACTTTTAGCGAACCTTTTGCTAATTTTAGCTAGTGTTTTGTTTCTTTTAGCTTCTTCAGCAGTATTCAGTGACGTCATTCACCGCACAGTGTTCATCGTTTTCTCTTCTGCTGATGTCTTTCCGCTTTGACGTTGTGTCAACACACACCTGGACGCTCTGGAGCCGCTGATCAGTTAATCAATACATCTGATCAGCAGCTCCCGACTGATATTCACCTGTTTTTATTTCCGATGGAAGCAGTAAGAGTGAACAGATGTTGCCTCTTTTTCAGACCAGAGGATTTATGTAAAACTTTAGTGTTGAAAAGAGGAAGTTTTTACTTTTTTTACCAAATATCAGAGGAGAGCACAAACTGGAAACGCCAACAACTTGACCTCTGACCTCATTCTGAGCTCATGAGGGTTGACAGGAGAAAGAGGAAGAGGAAGGGGGGAGGAGAGTGAGTTTAATTTTTCAAAAGGTCTGTCAAGGACACACTAATGTTCGCTCGACTCCTCTCACCTGAAAGAAAAAATTATATTTAAGAAAAATGTTTTTGGAAGCAAATCTGAGTTAAAATCTTAAAACTGGTTTAGTTGATGTGGATAAATGTTGAAATAATATTAAAGAAAAGAGCTGAACAGTGTGTTGATTTATTCTGCTTGCAATACTTAGAGGAGGACATTTGAAATGACACACACACGCACACACCTACACACACACACTCCATGCAGCTGTTAGCAGTGTTTCATGAGGAGGAGCTCCCAGTGGAGACAGAAAGGAAAACATTCAGGGGTCTGCCACTTACATCACAGATCACCAAGGTGAAAAATTTATATCAGAGACATGCCCTGTGTGTGTGTGTGTGTGTGTGTGTGTGTGTGTGTGTGTGTGTGTGTGGTCCAGGCATGGGGGGTGAAAGCAGTCGGGGAGCACTTACTCCATGTGTACCTGTGGTGCAGCAACAGTGATAAACATGTTTTGTTGTTAATCTTCTCATGTTTTGGATTTATTTTTTTAAAGCAAATCAAGTTACTTAATACTGATCAGATTATAAAAAAAACATCTGAAACCAAAATTATTTATGTTTATCAGTCTATTACCCTGCATGTCTGCATCTAATTATCATCCACAGCCGTGGAAGTTTGCAAACTATCTTGTGAATCTCTGAGAAAATGACCGGATGAACGTCTACAACTGGTTAACCTTCGGAGTCAACCCAATTCAAGATGGACGCCACAGCCAACTGACCCTAAAACACACAAAAGGGGCTACGGCTAAGTCTATTTCGCAGCTACTGAGCTAGAACTTGGTGTGGTAGTAGCTGAGAGTCTCTGATCAAAATGCTAAAAATAATCTGGCATTCCTTCAAGTTATCCTAGGCCTTCATTTAAAACATCTTTTGATCCATTTGTTTGCCTCATAATGAATTCAGCCAATCATTAATCAATCATTCTTTCTGGACCTTTCTGCCTTCTGACACCATAAAAAAGGTCTAAAATCTATTTTTAAAAAAGTAAAGTGAGCGCAACATTTTCTCACCTGCAGCCCCGTCAGATTAGATTAGATTTAGACTGAAACAAACAGGACGTCACTCTGTGTTAATCTCCCAGAAACTCAGTTTAGCTCCACTGAGGCTGACAGTTGAGGCCCAATTGGTCTGAGAGACGGCCATTACAGACGTCACCACACACACACACACACAGCGTTAGGAAGGCAGAGGAGGAACGTAAAAATGCTGGCAGCCACCTGAGAGAGCTGATCCACACAAGTGCCTCGGTCAGCAGCTTCCTCAAAGCTTTTTAGCCACTTTCCTCCTCCAACTCAGACCCGGTTCACAGAGTTCTGCTCCAGACACACTTTGGGTTTGACGTTCACGAGGTCTGAAGAGGAAAGTTACACCCGAATCCTTCCAGGTGTGAGGAGATCAGCCTTATTTGGACCAACATTCACACCCTCGTTCCAGTTTTCGATCCATTCCCTCCATCTCTGATCTGTCAGCACCTAAAGCACCCAATGACAGGAAGGTCTCAGCTGATTGACAGGTGGCTCATCAGGAGGGACATGTTCAGCCTATTGAAATCTACTTATTATCAATAATTCACACACACCCTGTACTCTCCCCTCTCATTCCCCCGCAGTGTTGGAGGCTGAAGAGGTCCTCGGTGACTCGCCTCCCCACAAACAAAACCAAAAACACACGCAGACACCGTTTGAACTTAAAGGACCTCATCAGAGGAAAGGTCTCCAACCTGAATATTCTGTTCTCAGCAAAAACAAAACATTTTGATTTGTCCAAATGTGCCTCTAATTAAAAGATCTAAACCTCAAGAAGGTCTGAGAGGATAACAATTTACTTATGTCATCCATCTTATCAGTGGTCAGGTTGCAGAAGTGGGGGTCTAGAAGGAAACCCAGACCTCCCTCTCAGCTCCTCCTGGAGGATCCCAACAACAATCAGGGTCACAAGTCTCTGCTTTTGGTATTTTGTGGATCAGAGGGTGAAATCTTGGGAACTCCTGGTTAAAAAACATACTAGAGGTGGACTGGGAGCAGCTAACTCACTCCCCTATATTTACTGCCCACCATCAAAGGGCAATAATGTTTTTAGTTACTGTTCTTTTCTTGTATAATCACCTACCTTGTCAGGACCAGTAGACTTAATGGGGACTAAGATCTGGTCCTGATGATGGGAACTAATTTTTTGCTTTAGAAGTTGGGTTTAGACGTAGGGTGTGAGTTATGGTTTAGGGTTTGTTCTTGTCTAAGATATGAGGAGTCTCATTTTAAGAAGAAAAACTTGAATTCAGTTTGATAAAAGCTCCAAATCTGTCTCCCTTCTCGTTCCAGTTGGACCGGTAAAAGGATTTACAGCAGTGTGTAGCGCCGCGGTCATCCCCTGTTTCTTTTGACTCTCTTATTGAACCACTTCTTGTTTTTTAAGGTGAGGTTAACGTTTCCTACTCCTCCGTCTTCAATTCCTACCTCTTAGCTTCCTATTAACCCTTCCCAACCCGCCCGTGGTTCGTCCAAATCCAGGCTCAGGAGGAGACAGGCCGAAATAAATAACGGGGGCCGAGGAGGGTCAGCTGAAAGGCATGATGGGACTTATCATGGAGCACATATGGGAATTGTGGGGGATTTGAGCAGGAGCGTGGCGGACACAGGAATGGATCAGCCTGTGACATCATTAACCATCCGCTTGGATTTCTGGGATTTCCGTAAGCCAGACGGTGAAGGGTTGGAGATGTGGCTCTGCGAGATTGAGGGACCCAAATGGACCAAGAAGCTGATATTTTTGATTGAATTTCTTTAAATTAAGAAAGTAACAGCTGGAGATAGAAGTAAAGAAGCACAGGAGGAGGCTATTTCTGCTCTCTTTTTGTCCCTTTTTTCTAAAAAAATGAATAAATTCAGTTACAGTCGGAAAACAAGAAAAAATCTTGAAGAAGTATGTCTTGGAGATCCCTGTCAACTACTACCACACCAAACTGTAGCTCAATATCTCTAAAACTGACTGTATTAGCTGTAGTGGCCATTTTGAATTTGTTGAAAGAGCTTAGCAGCTGTTAGGACTTAGGATAGCTGAAGGTTGCTCTCAGCTACTGTCATACAAAATTGTAGCTTAATATCTTAAAAAAAAACATCCTGTTATAACCATTGTTGTGTTTACAAAGGTAGATGTGGTGGCCATTTTGAATCAGGTTGAAAATACTAATCAGTCAGAGGTGCCTCCAATCATTACTTTGTGAGTGCTTCAGTCATTTTGGTCCAGTGGTTAATGAGCGATTTAAAGGAGTATACAGTTTTAATATGGTTAGAATGATCTTCCGAGTCGCTTGTTTGGATTTATATTTTAAGTAAACTCTTCTGTTCTGGCAGCTGAAGGTAAAAAGAAAAATGGAGTTAAGAAACCCGTTTAGAGGTGGACAGTAACACGTGCGGCCACAGGAAAACAATGTTTCCGATGCTTTGCTATGGTAGCCACCAATAAATCATTAAAAATGCTAAGATGAGTGTATGTTAACTTCTCACCACAGCTGTACATCCCAGAACATTAAAACCCACACATGTATCCCATACACATGCCTTTCTATGTGTCTGTGCACCCCAGGCGGGGTTTGAGAGCATCAGTGGATCCGTTTCTCTCCGTCAGCAGGTCTGGCTGCTTGATGGTCGGACTTTGTCGAGGTGTTGTTTTTTCTCCCTTCGTTAGACTCTGCGTTAATTACTAATCTCACGGTCCAATGCAGGACACTTGTGCTAACGTTAACTCTCTCGCACTAATGAGGGGGAAACCAGACAAACAGAGGGGATTTACAGCACAACACATGAGCACTATTTCATTGTCTCGCACTCATCAACAAACACACAAACAATCAGCAAAACAGGACACACATGCTTCCAGAGGCCCGTGTGTAAAAGCATGGAGCCAGTTTGTTTATTTAACTGCATGCTATGTGCAAAACGAGGTACATGAATACAAATTCAAGTCCTTTATTTACCTATTCGCAACTTTTCTGTGGGTTCAGTTCTTTTTGCCTCCGTGTAACATGTTTTAAAAAAGTGCTTCATGAGTAAACGTCATTACGAGACAAACAGTAAAAATCCCGCTCGCACAAAAGACTCAATCAGTAAAAAAAATAATGCAATCCACAAATTTACCTACGTGCACACACAACTCAAGCAGCAGCATGCTAAAATGCTAAACCAGCAAAACGTCCACCCCACGCCAGATGCAGCATTGTGGCCCCGCAACCCCTTCAAACACACACAAAGAATATATGTTTGCATTTCTGCCTCCTTTAAATACAGCACCTCCTTTAGGTTCCTGCAAAAAACTGGAACTCCTATAAGCTCTGAATAAAAATATCCTCAATTACAAGAGTGTGGTGCTATGAATGAAGCTTCATTTTGTTTTTATTGCTCTCTTTAAATGTGAGGAACATTGGATCTCACATTAAAGCTCACATTTTTATAATTTTATATCAATTAGAGGGGTGCAAAAATATACATTTTTGTTTACCTTTTCACAAGATGTGTAATTAAAAATTGCACTTCAGTAGTAATGATGGATTTGGATGTTTAACACATCGCTCCAACTGGTGCTTGGTACTCAGTGTAGATCCAGTTTGGATCAAAACGGAAATAAATCAGTCCGACGTTGGGTTTTCTTTACATATTCATCCTTTGCATGTCACTTCTTGCTGCAAAAATTCAAGAAAAAATATTATTCAAATTCCACAATTGTTCAAAAACAGAAGTCTGCCAACAAACCAAAGATATGTAGGTAGTTTCTTGCAGAAATTTTATTTTTCCCAAGGTGTGAAAGAATAAGAAAAATCAGTATATCTAATGTCACCTAAATTCAAGCCTAAACTAAAATTTAAACCCAACTTAGTCTGACCTGTTCCTGTTATTTTAGCTCAAATTAGGATGTTTTGCAAAGCAGAACCAGGTAATTAGAGAATACATCTAATTTTTATACCCACTTGATCCTGTTTAGGGTCCTGGCTCTAATAATCAGTGAAACAGACGCAGTACACTCTAAACAAACAACCAAAGACACCACACCTGATTTAGAGTCACCAGTTAACCCAGCGTGCGTGTTTTACCCACAGGGAGAACATTTGAACTCCACACAGAAAGGTCTCAGCCGGGCGATGAACCTGCAACCTTCCTGCTTTGTGACAAAAACACCAAACAGCACAAATAAGTTGTATAAAATAAGTTTTATAAAATCAGGGTTCTTCTTTAATGCACTCTCTTTCACTTGTTTGTTTTCCTAATATAAAAATCAAAAACTTTATTATTTAACATTTTGATCATTTGCAAGAGTTTTATTTTTTATTTTTTAAGTATCGTTCCTTATTAACCATATTTCCACAAGCATCGCGATTTCTAAAAATCACCAGAAAATCCAGGCAAATAATTGAAAATAGTTTGTGAAAATGTCCTCACTTTCCCTGATGGATGTTTCTCAGGATCTTACACTGGTCCTCACAAAGATATGTACACAACAACAACAACACACACACACACCATCCATGCTGCCTCTGTGTGTCGCCCCCTGAGGGATAAACAATGAATGACTCCACTGATGACCGTATCAGTGCTTGTAGGGCAGGTGGCTTCCTCTTGAGGTGGTTGCAACATGGCCGTGTATGTATAGGTGTGTGTGTGTGTGTGAGAGAGAGTCAGAGCATATGGAACAGCTGAGTGAGGACCTCTGGGCCCAGGTGATGCTGTCGGTCATTGTATATGTGAACGTCCACTACTGTGTTCGTCTTCCACCCGTTACCCGCTGGTTTCCAAGCACCAGGTGACGGGTGTGTATCGACGGGTCGAGTGTGTGTGTTTTTGCTGAGGTGTGTGTATGGACATATGTGTGTGTCTGAGGCAGACACAGCATTTTAAAGCTCGTGCTTCAGCACAAAGGAAGCTGTGCTAGCGCTAACCATCAGCGCTTTACGGGCAGCGTCCGGCTCTGAGGGGAGGTGTCAAACCTTGTGCACCCCCCCCCACACACACACACACACTCCCCCCACCTCCCTGTGGCCCCTCTTGGGTGATGAAGGAGAAGCTGTCAATAAGCAGAGAGGCCACGCAGAGGTTCAAACAAACTGCTGTTAGAGACACAAACTAACAAGCCTCAGGCCAAGGCCTTGTCTCCTCTCTTCTTCTTCTTCTTCTGTGGTTTTCATTGTAGGCGTTTTAGCTGCTCAAAGGGGCCTTTTATCATGCACGTCACATATTCCGCCCTCTTCAGCACTTTGTGCGTTTGATTACACCTGTTTATGTGCTGGTGTTGTTGTTTGCTCAGCCACTGTGTGTGTGTGAGTGTGTGTGTGTGTTCTCCTAAACCATCCTGCTGACAGAAGGTCTGTCCACTTTAGACACTGAACTCCAGGGGCGTTTCTGAACTTGAAATGATGTCTTCAAAGTTTACACTGACATAAGCGTGCACATTTCCTCCTCGCCTGGCTTGCAGCCTGCGTACACACATTGCCTCGGTGTGTGTTTTAGCTGCAGGCCGAGCTTCAGTTACACATCAGGGGTGAATCTGGATTCCTGCACATGAAAGCCAAGGCCTGTCAGAGAACTTGTGCACCACTTAGAGCAGTTTTTCTGCACAAAGATGCATAAAAATATGCTAAAAGTGAAAACTGACATTTTCTTTATCTGTATCCCCAGCGTGCCTTCACCTGTCCATCAGCTTTTCTAGTTTCCTTGATTTGTGAGAACAGAGGAGTCAAACTGATCCTGACATCTAAACAAATATGTTTTCATTTTTGCAAATGCATTAAATTAAATTTTACAATAAAACATGTAAATTTGAGGTTTACGCTTATTCATAAATGACTGGACATCATATATCATATCATATAACAATGATAAGATGTGGGAACGTGAAATTTGACAACAACAAAATGATTTAAGATTCAATTGAGAAAGTTATTTAAGAATATAAGGAATTTTCTGAAATCTGAAGGGACCACAAGTAAAAAGATAAAGAAGGGAGAAAGGAAAATACTTATCTTTATTCATTCATCCACCCAGACAGTCCTCTCCACAGTGATACTCTGCAGCTCCTCGTTGGGGATCTGACGGGTTTTCCAGCCCAGAGAAGGCAGCGGTGATAGATGTAGACATCCCAAAGGACTGTAACATCAGGAAGAAGGAGCTCAAGACGCCGGAGAAACACCAAGAGGTGAAAAAGGACAGAGAGAAGCTGTGGAGAGTCAAAGCCTCTGTGGTGCCAATGGTCATCGGAGCAGATGATTATTTATTTGTATCCAAAAGACAAAAATAAATAATCCCTCCACTGAGTTCCAGGTGTGCTCCAGGGTCTTCAAGTAGTGGGACGAAATCTCAAGAGCTCAGCTTTTATTATACCATGATACCACAGGTGAGGCTTCATCTCTCACTCCATCCTGCCTTCCCTTGTGAGGAACACTCTGAGATATTTGATTTCCAAATTGTGGACAAGGCCTAAGTCATACAGACTGAACAGAAGTGGCTGAAGATCGAATGATAAGAGCATCACTGGATTGAGCCGTGTGTAACTTCACACATTCAAGCCCGGTAACCTTCCCTCTTCTGCAGCCCTGCATAATTTGCCTAAAAATATTCACCAATTTTTATCTGTCTTTGAGGAAAACATCCTCCTGGGGGACCCAGAGATGTTCCCAAACCTGTTCTGGGTCTGCCCCAGAATCTCCTCCCCAAAGGATACTCTTAAAAAGCCTCTTCAGGAACAGAAGGCATCCTAATCAGATGCCTGGACCTGAGTCTGCAGAGTCGGTTCCATACGCCGAGCTCCTTCAGTATCTCTGAGCTCACCCCGTCTTTAAGGCTGAATAATCTTAATGGAAGTTTATATTCAAGGTTGTTGTGCCCAAAGAGACATAAAAGACAATGCTCTGAAGGTTCCCGTGTGATGAGGACACGCTCTCAACCCACGGGGGAGGGGGTGAATTGTGGGAACAGAAGTGTTTCGTGCAGCATGTTGTCATGCAGGTCCGCGTGTCCCGTGACCTCAGATGCTGCCCATGATTAGTTTTTATGAGGCCTAATGAATGCTTATGCAGCCTCTGACCAGCTCTGATTAATATTGATGAGAAAGTGGAATCGCTGACATGCAGCTTTCAGGAGAGACTTGATTAAGACCCGTGCATGTTAACACACGAGTCGGTCAGAGGAGGGATGAGAGGGACAGCCAGGTGGAGTCATTACACTTCATATAATACGTGTGATGCAGAAAATGGCTGCATTATAACAAAAAAAACCCAACAGCATTTTACAAATCAGAATCATTTTAAATGTTTCTCAGGAGTATGTGGAGTTTGGAAATAACTCGACCGGAGACAACAAGGCCTGGACCTGTATGGATCACAGTTGTATAGATTTTATGATGCACACTGGATCCTGGTTGGAACTTTAAAGATGCACTAAGAGGCCCCCGAGTCTCTTAAAACGGACCACAAATAGGTTTTACAGAGTTCTGCAGAGCGGAACCTGCAGATAAATTTACAAGTGTCAGTGGCTGCAGGACGGTGCAGCTGGTCACTGCAAGAAACTCCTTGTTGGAAAACCGTCTGGGGACAATTTTAATTGCCATTTGATTAGCTGTGGCGGCCATCTTAATGTTCTTGTTGATCTGAAACGAGGCTGAAAGGATAAAAACTGAAAGTAGCTGCAGGTTAAGTCTGCTTCCTAAAGGGCCAGAAATACATTAATAATCTGAGAGTGGAGTCAGATGAGCGTGCGGCTTGGCTGTCACTCTCCCGCAGCACCTGGCTTTAGCTCCGCCTTCAATAATTCAGGAAGCCGGGACACAGAAATGGACCTACCGCAGCGGGGCGACGGCCCACTCACACTTTGGTTTATACAGAAAAACAGGAGGAACGTTCACGCCTAAACAACGTTTTAGGCTAAAAGACCAAAACAAATGAGTTCTGCTTTAAAAAAGTTTTAAAGTTGGAATTTTGTTTATCAGCAGAAACAGCCGAACTGACTGAAAACAGGTCAACGGTGCAGACGTCCATGGAGGGATACATATTTACGGTCTTTGTCCATAATTGTTTACCTACCCAGCCTAAAGCAGGTCAGTCATGTGACTCAAGCCTGATTCTGCAGAGTGCTTTGTTTACATTGAGTGCATACCCGCATTTCGAAACTGCACAACAACAGAACTGCTGAAATAAACTTGTTTAAAATAAACCATTTGTTGTCGTTCCGGAGAACCTTTTCATGATTCGCCATGAGTAGCTTATTAAAATTTTAACATCAAAAAAGGGTTTAATTTAAATTCTTATAGAGGATAAATTCTGATGAATTTTGTTTAGAGGATGTTGATTCTAATGATTTGGATTCACTTTTTATTGACAATAACATAATAAGAAATGAAAAACAAAATTTTTTTGTTGTTTTTTTCAATAAGGAAGTGATTTTTAAGTTTATTAAGCACCATATATTTCCAGTCTGTTAAGGATTAGTATTTTTATCATCTTAAAACACATATTTGAGGAGAGAAATGTGATTAATGAGGATGTGTTGGTGTCAATCCTTCTGGTTGGAGTGAGAATTATCTCCTCTGTAACTCTGCACCTTTCACATCCCCTGATGCTGATGACCCCCTGCTGGGTGCAACGACACCCCCGTCCCATGAACACACACACCCACCCTCAGCTGCATGATAAATTAATATGTAATCAGAACTGGTTCTATGAACAGATCAGGACAAAGTGCCTCGATGACACTAAATTGGAGCTTATAAAAACAACAATTTAAATTAAAAATGAATAAAAGTTCTGAACAACCTTTATCTGTAATAGAAAGGGGACACAAATCATTTTAATGTGAGCATGGTCTGATTTGTATTTGTTTGGTGTAACATTCTTAAAACCAGATATCTGACAGCAGAGATGCATTTTGAGTAAATTACCGACCACGTCCGGACAAGAAGGAAGACCTTCTGGAACAGAATAAAATAAAACGAGTGTCTTTATCATACCTCAGCAATAAAATGCCAGCTCGCTCCTTCATTAGAGTTTTTCTGTCGGCTCATTATTGTCGAGTCATGCTGACAGAAAATGAGGTTTGTAAATCTGAGAGTTTACCTTGCTGTTTTTCTGCGCCGATGCCGATTATTCAGCTGAAAACAAAACGCTTCACTTCATCAGCTTTTAGGAAGCAGAACTACGACACGTTTAAAACAACAGAATGGATCTAATTATTACTATTATCATGTGCTTGATTCAACAGTTTAGCTGAAACTGTAAAACAAAAATCCCTGAAAAGTCAGATAATTCATTTGTCACAGAACAAAGATGATAATTATAATCCAGAGACAGAAGTTTCCCGATTCTCGGCTTGAAGCTGAGTCAGTAAACCTGCCTGAGAAGAATCTCTGCTGGAAGGGAACTACAGTTTTTTTTCTGTTTTGAGTAAATTTTCTTAACAACTTCTCTTTTATGCAAGAATCCAGGAAGTGAAAGCGAGAAAGTACGTGGAAATTCACATAGTTTTATCTCATTCTCAAATATTTCTGCTGCGTAGCATTAATTTGAGGCCCTGATCTCCACCCTACACTGCGGTTTAGACTTTCGATTTTTAAAATAAACATCTCGTTGGCTCCGGAGCAAAGACCGGTCACCTGAAAGACAGAATCTGAGCTAAAACTGAGCTTCGGTTAAAAGGAAGAAACACAATCTCAAGTTTGTCCTTAAATCTTAATAAAGGTCATGCAAATTTAATCCCTATAAACAGGTCTGAGGGGCTGGAGGATGATTTATTCATGGAGGCCCACCTGACCCGGACCTGCAGGCTGACGGAGGAGGAGGTGTGGGGGTTGCTAAACAGCTTCTGCTCAGGCTGATGAACCGATCCACAGAGGAACATGTCTCGTCCTGTCAACAGAAATACCTTCTGCAGAAGACAACACCGAGGGTGAAGGATGTCTGAGACACAACGTTGACAGGAGCTAAAACCTTCTGAAGCAGGACGTCTGTGAAATTACTGAGCAGTTTTAAAACACAACCCTAAATGTGTCATGATCTCAGTCTGAAGCTGTTCCCTCAGTCCTCCTTCAGTGGTGAATGAAACCTGCAGAGGCAGACGGCAGCTCATGTTCAAACAAATCATCTGTTTTGAGCAACTCCCTGAAGTTTCCTCAGAACAACCTTTACAGATTATCAATCCAGTCCAGTCAAAGAACACGTCCGAGGCCCAAAAAATGAAGCTCGACGTCAAATAAAAGAGATATTTCACACAATTTGAAGAGGGATTCTGTGGAAAGACGAGCCGAAGAATGACCTCAATCTTCCAAAGACAGAAATCCTGAAACAAACGTGCTCCATCCACACCCGGACCCAGATGTTCGAATGAAGTTTGGGTTCTGATTCGAAGGAGTAGATGTTTCCTCATAAGTATCACCTTCAGTTTGTCCTGCCTTTACAGAGGCAGCCGCAAACAGATGTTTTCTTAATCTTTGCTTTAGAAATAAACAAAGACCTTCCTGTTTGTGTCTGATAGCTTTTGTTGAACTCATTGCACCACAAACTGCTTCAGTTCAGAGGTTGGGAGTGAAAAAAATGGCAATAAAATACAAAATAAATGGATGACCTTTAACTCTTGACTTAACCAGGTGAACAAAACATGAACCACACGGTAAACAGCTTCAACACCTTTCACACAAAGTCGTTTTAAAGTTAAAAGTTTGCTCAAAGTTTGTTCCAACAAACCTCGACTGGAGAGGGGGCGAAGCTCGTGAGTCTGACAGAGTTTCAAAGTAACACAAAGCAGCAGAACGCCGTTGTCTTTCTTGTTCCTCCCAACTTAAACTGGGGTACCCTCAAAGCTCCTGCCTTAGAAACGCTCGTCCTCATTTAGCCTGTTTAAAACGGAGCGCAGGAGCTCTGCAGGAAGACGAGAAGTAGTAAAGGGAATGAAGAAGTGACTGCGGCGGAGGAGTGCGGAGTCAGCGCTGCCGACGGCGTACGGAGGAGACGTAACTGTCATGGCAGCCCTCGCTGGGTGACAGAGCCGTCACCAAGAAGAGGAGGAGGAGGAGGAGGTAAAGTAAAGGAAGTTAGAGGAAAAGAGGAGCTGCTTGTCTGACATGTTGCCTTTTTATTTTCAGGTATTTTTTGTGGTGAGAGATGTTGGCAGTTTGAGGCCAGCTGAGCTGTTCTTCTGACTGAACGTGCCGCCGTTGATGTGGCTGTTGTTCCTGGTTCTTTTCTCTTCTTCTCTCACCGCCTTTTCTCGCTCTTATGTAGGCTGAGGTTCAGGTGCGCTGCTCAAATTAAAGTTAGCAAAAAACGATCTTCTTTAAGCAAACCTGAACTTTGACCTCCTGTACGGAAAACAGCTTTAATCTCTGTGTCAAACACACATCTGGGCATCAACATCTG
This sequence comes from Kryptolebias marmoratus, assembly GCF_001649575.2. Taxonomy (NCBI): domain Eukaryota; kingdom Metazoa; phylum Chordata; class Actinopteri; order Cyprinodontiformes; family Rivulidae; genus Kryptolebias; species Kryptolebias marmoratus. The sequence continues at coordinate 3,610,315 of NC_051447.1, read as the reverse complement.
CACTGAAAATAAACAGGGCAGGCCGCTCTGTGCTTACGTCCGCCTCTGATGGAGTTTTAGCTCAGTATCTGTAAAACTGAGCCATTTTTGTGTTGGCTAATGCAGGTTAGCTGTGGTGGCCATCTTGAATTAGGTTAACTCTAAAAGTTAATGATTACTTTCAGTAAAATCCACTCAGTGTTTCAGGAGAAACTTTGGTGACAGATGGCTACTCAGACACACGGACAAAATCTGGTGTCAGGTGATAGTAAAAACTTCTGCCAAACAAAATAAAATGTCCTCACTTCCTAACCGGTTGGGTGTTAGGCACTGCGTGTGTCTTTAAATGTAATATCTGATCCTACGAACAATAAGAGATGACAGGGAACACGGTCAGAGTTGATCTCCTCGCATTAAGGCTTCAGACGATGAAGAGTTCCCTTTTTTTTTATCTTTACTTGTTGTGAGTCCGTCCACAAACCTGACCGTGTCCTCTCTGCACGACAAACCTGACAAAACCCCCGTTAGGAAAACAGGCCGGTGTCACCCAGAGTCAGTCAGTGAGGGAGGGGGCACGAGTCCGGACAGTGTTTGTCTGCCTCTGGCTCCAACTCCTCGGTGTTTGTGTCAGGCTCGGTGACACCTCAGTCACTTCGGTTGTGCAGCTGAACGCTGTTTGTCTGGCACTTTGTTTGTGAGGACAGGACTCGTGATCGTGAGCGGCGTTGGACTGGAACCCCCCCACCACCACCTCCCTCTGGTCTTCTGTGGGAGATTCAACCTCAGAAGGACTGAAGAGCAACAAAACACTTCTGGATCCAAACAAATGCAGAGTTTTCCTAATTCAAAGTGACTTTTAAAAGAGTATAAGAGTAATACACAAAGACTACATCTGTAAACATCTACCAAAAACTAAATATTTATGAAAGAAAAGGAAAAGGGATGAAAATACACGTTTCATCAGGTTGAAACAATATTCTGTACCTTCTCCTTTGAAATGAGCTGTTTAGTGAAATAAAAGACGGGAAAAAATCCTCCGTATATGTATTTTCTTCCATTTTTTTTTTGTTATCAGCTCCCAGAAGCAACAGATCCAGGAGGGAAACCCAGATCTTCTCCCCAGCTCCTCCTGGAGAATCCCCTGAGGTTCTCAGGCCAGAAAGGATAATCCCTACAGCAGGTTTTAGGTCCCGCCTGGAGTCTCCTCTAAGTGGGATGAGAAGGAGGCACCCATTGTAAGCAGATGTTTGACTTGTTTAGAGGAGTTCCTCTCTGAGCCCAGCCAACCTTTCAGCCTCTTGGATCCAGGATCTGGTTCCTTCAGGGCCTTCAGGTCCAGCTCCTTCTACACCAAAACCCTCACTTCCCGATCCGTCAGCCCATCTCCTGTTCCATACTACCATCCTTCATGAACAATACTCCCAGGTAACTGAACTCCCCTCCGACCCAGAGGGATTCCACCTGACTCTGATCCCAGCAGCTCCACCCTCAGCTGCAGGTCAGAACAGTCAGTATCTTACCTGCAGTAGACAGCAATCAGAATGGAGTCAGTTTGAAGAATCAAGGAGAAATTCTCTAACAGCCAACCTGCTAAATCTTTCAAATTCAGTGCATTTAAATAAAAAAAAGCAAGTTTTTATTTTTCTGCTTCGTTCCAGATTCTTATTGATCTTTCTTTGTTTTTAATTTTCAATTGTCCTTGTATTTCCGCAAACCTCTAAATACAAAATAATCCAAGTTATGCAACAAACAGAAAGCCTTGTTTTTTTTGTTTTTTTGCAACAAACATTTTCTGTCTTGACATAATTTATGTAAAGTTTAAATGCTATTGTTGGTCAGTTTTGTCATCTTTTTGGCTTCTATATTTCCTGAAGCAAATTCTGTTTGATTACTGACTGAATGATGTTTAAATAATTAATATTTGTTTGTGTTCAAAAGCTGTGATTTATTTATTTTTAATCAGAATAAACCATGTTTGTTTCATCTGAGGTCCTGGTGAGCGCCAACTGACAGATTATTAAAGATAAATTAATCTCAAGAGTTAAACTTTCTGCAGGTTGATGTGTTTTCATCCAAAGACAGACACAAATCTGTTAAAATAGGAAGATTCATGGTGCTGACTTTGTGCGATGAAATAAAACAGAAATAAAAGTCCAAATCCAGCAGAAAGTCTCAGTTGTGGTCCTGAGGTTTGGGGCAGCCGCAGACGGTTTGGAGGAGTGATAGTGGTTCCTGCAGCGGGACAACGGCAATATAAAAAAAAACACAAGTTCACTCTGCCTCTTAATTCTAAGAAAAGTTAAATTTGAAGAACAGCACAGCAAGCAGAAATAAATGGGGTTCAAGCACTTTGTGGGTATTTTAACTGCTCCCAGTTGTTAATACTCAGAATCTGGGTGGAACTGAGCCTTTTGAGTTCCACTTCAAATCTGCTGCCACATTACATTTAACGTGTGGGTCCTGCGGGTTATGAATCAAGCCAGGACGGAGGAAATGTGTAGCCCGGTGTCTCCGGTGCTGTGTGTGTGTGTGTGTGTGCAGGAAACCGGGCTGTGGTGTGGCTGCAGGCCAGGACTATAGTGGAATAATTGATTGCCGATTGACCCTCTGCTGCTGATGCGGACAGCCCTCACCACTGCATTACTGCACAGCCTCATCTGAGCTGTGAGCAGCTGGACACAAATAGCGAAAACACAGAAAGGCTTCTTATAAAAGCACCGATCAGAGCAGCGTCTGAGCCGTTTGTCTTATCTGTTGAGTGCAACGAGCCTGGCAGCTTCTGGGCCTTTCAGGTCGGAGATCTGTAACTTTTTCCAACAAACAAACCTTCCCACCAACTCTTGACTTCATTTCTGCATCTCCACAAAGTTTTATGTAGCATTATGTCATGACGGATGACAAAAGCATGCCTTTGCAGATAAGAAGTTAACACTTGCCGTTGTAAGAATAACGTAAACCAACAAAAACGTTAAATATATAAACATTAACCCTCCTGAAGAGTCAGGGCCATTTGACCCGAAGGTCACAGGAAATCATCTCCGTACGATCAGCTGTCTGAAGAAGAGGCAGGACCTTCCTACACCCCAACTTGAGCTGATAAATCAAACTTTCTCAGCCTAAAAGGGGGGTCTCCAGAAAAACTCCAGGCATCGTTTAACAGGAAAACACAATTTACCTAAATGTTCCCTAAATGTTTAAATGTTCTCACATGAGCACTATGGCTGCAAGCGGTTTACATTTTCCTGAATCTTTTCAAATTTTTAATTTAAAGTAAGGTGTAGCAGCGACTAGACCTCGTTGTCGGTCCAAACGAACGTTCATATATTCAAAATTTTGGACATAACTGTATGTTCTCCAGACTGAAGTGTTGTTGAGTTACAGAAATCACAGCACTGGGTCCCTAGCTATTTATTTTAATGTGTAAATTTTTTAAAATAACAAGTTCAAATGATGTTTTTGAAGCCTGTTGTCATCCTGTTGTTCTTTTGTGCATCCTGTAGATTTAACTAACTTTCAAAAGTGAGAGTTATGCAATGCTGGCTTATTTCTGGATATTTTCTGAAGGCAGTTATTAGGACAGAACTGCATCTAAGGCACATAAAGGTGGAATAATAAAGTACACTTTATTGCATCTGCAGAGCAAATGCAGCGAGAGGGAAAAGTCCATGAAGGGAAACTGTGGGAGCCTCTGAGTTCATAAAACTCTCAGAGAGAGTCTTTAAAACCCACACGGTTCCTCGGATGTTGGGCCGCTGTTTGAGTTATTCTGGCTGATTTAAAGTTTTATCGTATCTGATAAGTTCACCCAACTGAGGCGGAGGCCTGAGCGACACGCAGCAGAAACAAGGACTGGGTGGACGGGCAGCAGAACGCTGAGTCACCGCCGCGCACGGGAGAGGAAGTGAAAGACGGAGGGAAGTGATAGTGGCCGTTTGAGAGACTCAGCAGGAACTCTACCCCTCCTTAAAAAGCTTGACTCAGTAAATCTCCTCGTGATCAACAAGAAGGAAAATAATAGCAGGGGAATTCTCTTCAAATCAATTCCAGGAAGCTAATTATCAGCTGAAATAAACAAAAGACATAAAAATATATAATTATAAAGTTAAATATAGAAGTAATTGACTGTAAATAAAAATGTGGGGGGAACTCTGTCTTTGTGGCATATTTTTAAGGTTTAATTCCCCCCCGTTGACAAATCCTCCCACCCCTCTCCATCTTTGTTTGTTTGTTTGTTTGCCAGTTAGTTTATTACTGTATTTTCAAAGCATGGGACAAGGTTAGATTTGCTGTTTGGGCATATTTTCTCCTGTGATAGCATGTTTGAATTTGTCTACTCAGCACGCAGCATGTCAGTTTGTGTGTGTATGTGTGTGTGGAGCTGGTGGAGGTAGGGCACGCAGCTCAGTCAGGGGTCGCAGCGGCAGAAACGGCACCAATGGTGCCAAATTGCTTTCCGGCGTGGCGTGTCAGGTGGGAACCACCACCACCTTCCCCTGCTCTGAGGGGGGCTCCTGGCCCCCGGGTCACTGACTCCATCACCAGATCAGGAGTAATAATTATTAATACCCCGTGAGTGTTAACAGCACGCAGGTGATTTATCAAAAATGTCGATTACATTTTGCGCGGCGTGACAACTTTTTAAAGCTGAGCAGGTCCCAGAGGAGCAGCTCTAAATGGAGCTGCAGGACGGAGCTCACAGGTTCCTGACAAATAAAAACACAAACACAGAGAAACAGTCATTCACCGTCCTAATGGACAGAGAAAAGGAAAGACAGGCGACCAAAGTTTGTCTCAATCATTTCAAAATCTACGAACAAACAACAAATTAGAGAGAAATGTAAAACAGGAAAATGTGAAATACAAGACGTTTGTTTTTTAGCTCCTTCATCAAACTGTTTCTAAATAAAATAAATAACTTTTAAAACATAATTCATAAGGCTCTTCCTAACTGAAAGCTTTTTTGAATAAAGTGTTTTCAGCTGTTCTTAAAGTAAGTTTGTTAGCCACAACTCTAGGAGATATTTTACTAACAGACTCCACCAGATATCACCTAGGCTTTAAGGAAAGATGTTCCGCTCACAGTATGTGTTACGTATGACTCTCAGCTACTACCACACCCAGTTTTACCTCAGGCAGCTGGTTGTGGCCATCTTTATTTGGGTCGAGTATTTTGCTAACAAACAATAATCAGGTCCTTGTTTTTTTTTTTACTTCCAGGCACTGAAGTTTGTTAAAAGTTAGACCTAAATAAAGAAAGAGATGACATGAAAAATGCGCCCAAAGGGAAGTTTGTGGCAAAGGTTGAGAAACATCTGAATATTTTAAGGTAAAAATAGTTAATCTGAAGCTCTGACTTTCCTGTTGTCACTGAATGCAAATGCAGCAGATAATAATCTGGATATATATCTATATATAAAAAAGGCAGGTTTAGGAAATCAGTGATTTTTAAACCTTTCTTCTCATCCCGGTCACCAGTCCATCACAGGGTCACACAGACACCAGTTAGCCTGACTGTTTGGCGGTTAATTTAACCTGAACTCATCAGGGGTTTCTTAAAAGTCACCTTGAAAACAGCTAATTCTCCAGTCAGAATTCAGAAAATCTCGGCTCATTTCAGCTGAACTCAGCTACAACGCTCCTGTCGCCTCTCAGCTCCGAGTCACCGTTTTATTTTCAGCAGCAGAAGAAGAACTTTACAGTTTCTCCTCCGACTCTGTTTGTTACTTTTTTTTGGCTAGTTTTATCATAGATGACACACATACAGAAAATTCAAATCAAAACCATTAAAAAACTGTGTATTTTGAGCTGTTATGGCTTAAAGATAACCAGCTTTTCTACAGATTTCACTAAAATAGATTAATAGATGAATATAACTCAAAGGTAAGAAGTGGGTTCAGAAAAACTTTTATAAACTTTTTCAGTCAAAAATAAAAAAAATTGCTCTGATTTTAAAACTCCTGTAGAATCTGTTCACCTCATTTCTAACCTTCTGCTTCAGATTTGTTGTTTTTTTTGCGACAATGCTTGTTGACGCAGCTCCACTGGGTCATAACGCTCTGACTCGTGAGCTGTCTGCAGAACTCAAACCACCGACTAACTCAGGAAGAGCTCCTTCCAGTTTGAAACCTCGTCGTCTTCTCTGGATTGTCTTCAGTGAACGACTGAAGGTTGGCTTCGGTTCAAACAGAAACAACAAGACCAGCTGTTTGTGTTTTATTATAAAAGGTAATAAACATATCAGCTCACCGACCCGAACGTTCACATCAGAACGGTCGAGAAGTTCATCAGGAGACAGAAGTCAAACATTTCAGACAAGAGGGATCCGAACTTCTCAGATCCCGACCCACAAACTAACAGGAACCTGGACTCTTGTGTACAAGCATCTAACGAGTCGGTTAACGAAGAGATAATGAGTTCACAAACAGCTTCAGCAACTGCTTATCCATTTAGGAAGACTTTAAAAATACGTTCTAACAATTTTTGCAAAATACAAACTATTAAAATTCCCATCACCGTTAATCTGATTTGCAGGAATCAAGTCAAGACCTCTCCTGTGGCGTTTCACGACCCTCGGAGGGGCCCCGACCCTCACTTTGGGAACCACAGTTTTAACTCATCTCCAGACACGATGTGAAGAAGAAACTGAAAGAATGAACAGAAACTATTCACTCCCTTCATTTTTGATCCGTTTCAACCAAACTAGTTGTTTTTTTTTCCTTCAGGTGAAAACAATCCTGTCTTCTGTGTATAACAGCAGATTTAGGTAAGAGACATAAAAGCTGAAATATTGATTTCCTGTTGAATTTATTGATTTCAAACATATTTTCGGGCTACAATCCGTGAATCTAACGTCTGTCTGCAGCTCCTACCTGTTTAACATCTCTGTGGTTCGGCGTCAGTAATAATTAATAACTACTCCGAGTTAAAAACAGTCAAACTGTCGACTTTCATTTTCTTTAATTCGAATAAATAATTAGCTTAGATCTCCTCCTCCTCATCCAGAAACTCATCATTTTGATCAGCTTTTTATTTACCATAAATTTACTGGAATCATTTCAATCAAATCATAAATAAAAGTAAATATTTCTTTCTCCCTTATGTAAGAAAGTTCAGATTCCAGCATTTTTTTACATTTCTGCATTAAAATTATTGAGAAATATGTATTCATGCATTGACAACTTGATCATTTGTTCCACCAGTGATAATAAATAAACAGTAGAAGGCACCAAAAACATCAGAGTTTCATTTATCTAATGAAATTAATCAGGAACATCCCGTTAGGATTCAGCTCGTATGAAAAGTTCAAACAAAGTGACGAATGAACAGAACTGCAGCTGCTAAAAGTTCAGATCATTCAGATCATTTTATAAAATCAGAAAGCACAGAAAATGAACTTTGTGCAAATAAGTTGTAAGATGATTCAAACTCTGAACGCGGCGTCTGCAGTGCGATCAAGCAGAAGAAGAGGCTGAGGGGATGGAGGTCGTTATCAGTCTTATTAAAAGGATGTGAATCCATCAGCTGCTGGAGTGTTTGTCTGCACTCTGTTATGTGTGTGTGTGTGTGTGTGTGTGTGTGTGTGTGTGTGTACTGTAGGTAAGCTGAGCCGAAGAGACGCTGACTGTGTCGAATCGCAGCAGCAGCAGCTCCAGACGCCAGAGACACACCACCCTCCTCCTCCTCCTCCTCCTCCTTCCATCTCTGTTTCTCTTCATCCCTCTTCACTCGCTTTGTTTGAGCTCAGATGGACTCTGCCCTGATTTATAGAAAGAAAAGCCCTCGGTGTCGTCATGGTGATATCTCTCTTTGCCCCCCCACACACACACACACAGCCCCATCAGTCCACTGCATACCACCACATCCTGTTAGACACACACACACACACACTCTGACTCCGGGTGAGGTGACGGCTGTCACACAGCTCAACGTTTCCTCTGAGTCAGCAGAAGCAAGAAGAGGAGGAGAGTGATGGAGAAGGGGGGGAGAAAGGAGAGGTGGAGGGGGGAAAAATGGGGCGATATTAAGAGAAAATCAAAATTTGAACTGTGCTGAAAACTGAATGTTCCTCCCAGAAAAAAAGACTTCATTCAGGGCGCTGGAGAGCAGAATTGTTTAAAATATGAAATCCATCAGAATTATCCTGAAATGCACGAAACGCTGCCGTTCGGCAGAGATTAGTCCGGCAGTTTTCCAGAAATGTGGGTCCGCTCTCAATGTACACAAACAAAGCACTTTTATCTGCAGTCCGTTTGGAAGCACACTACACGTCATGAAAACTGGTCAAAACGAAATCAGGAAGAAATAAAATCAGCACTGATTTTTCTCCCTCCGACAAAGAATATGTGCTTTCATTAAAAGTTTGTGAACAGTGTTTGTTTACCTACGGAAACGGCCGAAGTGACTGAAAACAACAGAACAGTTTGGATGTGTTGGAAGAAATTTATAATCAGATTTGTTGAGTAAAATTATAAAAAGATAAAAGTTCTTTGTTTACACTGAGTTTCAGAATCACATCTGAAAAAAACTTGTTCAGGATCAACTTTCTTACGTTCGATTTCATACTTTAAAATAAGTCATCACCTATATGAAACAAAACAAATGTGCCATTTTACATCTTTTTTTTGCAATGGATACCTCTAAATAAGAGTAATTAAGAAACTGCAAACAGGAAACGAGTTCAGTGTATAAATATTCTCCATGCAGCTAAGATGTTACAAACATTAAAGATTTTTTAAATACCTTTTTTTAGGAAAATGAAGTTGCTCCCGTTAACGTCATCTTGGCTCAATATTAATAATAATATAATAAACAACCAAACTGATCAATAAAATACAAAAACTCTGGCATCAAATGTAACTTAAAATTAAACATGTTACCGATAATAGTTTACTTTTATCTCATAAAAATGTAGATGTTTAGAGATAAAAACAGGAAGCTGCAGCTGAAGAACAACATCAGTGATTTCTACCGTAACAGTGACCTCTGACCTTCCACTTGACCCCCATCACACGCGCGCACACGCACGCTGACTGTGTTTGAAGTGATCCCCATGCCGCCGGGCCTGACGGCGGAGGCGCATCAGCTCCATCCCGGGGAGGCGGCTGTCCCAGCCCGCGCTGCTCCATCCATCCATCCGTCCATCCGGAGCCCCTCACGCGCGCCGCCGGACGCACAAGCTGCCAAGTGAAGGAGAAGAGGAGGAGGACGCGGCCGGGACCCATCCATCCATCACCAGCTGACGGGGCGCGCAGAGGCCGCTGCGAGGAGCTCCATCCCCGGCCTCAAGTCCCGCCGAGCCCCGCTGCTCTGGAGCTCCGGAGGAGGAGGAGGAAGAGGAGGAAGAGGAGGAGAGGCGGGAGGAATTAAGACATAAAAGCGAAGAACAAGAGAAGGATCGAGAAAAACCTATGAAATTGTTTCCATAATAATATTAGTTTAGTTTTTTATTATATTTTCGTAGTTTTACATGCATGTAGGTCCGTTTTAATCAGTATATTATTTGCTATTTTATCTTATTTTAAATTCAAAAATAAATCTGAATTAAAATGTAAAAACACAGATACTGAATTAAACTGAAGCGCGACTTTTAAGGCGTTTTTATACAAAAAAAGAGAATTATTTAAATCAGGTAAGTTAAATAAAAACTAAATAAATTAAAGTTTATTTATTAGATTTTAATGTTCCGTTTATTTGTCTCCATCCCCTGCTGCGGTGGCCTGAAACAATCCCTCCTGCACTGTAAATAATTTCTGACATCTTGGTTTAAATTATTTATGGACTGGTTTGGATTTTATTTTTTTTAAAAAAGAAATGCGCTCGCAGA
>NC_051447.1:3599119-3600478 GCF_001649575.2 Kryptolebias marmoratus | reverse complement strand
TGGAGCAGGGTGGGGGTCGTGGGGGTGGGGAGGTTTATTTTTTTCGGGACAGAACTTTTTATTAAACATTATGAAAACAAGAGTTTCAACAACTTTCCACTTTGCAGGTTTTTCACTGGATAAATACACAGATTGTATGTACAGATATACACCAGCACTGTGCAGAAGTCTCACTCTTATTTCAGTTCAGATTCTAAAATTAAACTCATCAAATCCTCCTAAAATCTCATTTATTATTTCTTAAAATGGATTTTTAATTCTCATTTCAATTTGTTATGATTAAGTTTAATTCTTCTGTGGCTCCTTTGTTTAGTTTTTAATTTTTCAGCTTATAAAAATGTTAATTTTGGTTTTATTTCCTCTCATTTTTCGTGTGGCCACAGAGCAGGCGGCCTCAGACGCTTCTGCACAATATTGCACATATATCCAGGCAGCAGAAAACACCAACTTGTTGTTGACAGAAAACTGCATGGAGTCAGCTCCAACTCCGGGCAAAGCCTTCCCTTTTTTTATCCCCACAACAATAAAACCGTCCTCCCCATCTGACCAGGCTGCAGATTAAACCCACAGGCCCAGAAACATTTATTTGCATTTTTTTTTTAAAAAAAGAAAAAAGAAACAAGAAGAAGAAGAAGAAGGAAAAAAAACATTAAGTTTTTTAAATTGTCTGATTGGTGCATAGAGTTTTAGCAGCAGTCTTTGTCCATCCAATAAATCAAATTTACATCCAGGTCAGAAACTAAACATCGATCTCTTCTCAGTGCAGTTACAGGCTTTTTAACATTACACATGTTCAGCAGGAGGAAGAGGAGGAGGAGGAGGAGGGTACCATAGACAATTTGCATGCTGTAACATACAAACATTTGGATTAAGACATTTCAAATTAATTCAAGCAACAAAAGCCTTAAAAAGAGAGAAGATAAAATAACAGTTAAATGTTGTTGTTTTTTCTTTCTTCCGTTCTTTTTTTGTTCTCTACACGTTATGTACAGGTGGAAATAAATACAGTCTAAAATCTGGCTCAGTTATTCTCTTTTTTTTTCTTTTCTTTTTTTTAAAACAATAGAAAAATTGATTGAAAATAGCAGGTAGACGCATCCATTTAACTCGCAATGTAGCAGATTTGTTTCGCATTTTGAGTCTGCTCCGGTGGCTCTGAGAGAGGAGGGATGGAGGAGGAAGAGGAGGAGGAGGAGGTCATTTTTGTGGCTTTTCAGCGCACCCAGGCCTTACTGACGGCGGGGGACGGAGGGACAGAACTGTGGGTCATGCTTTCCATACATATGGATCGACTGGAAGTTACCATACATGTCCTGCATGCAGGGTTGCAAAAATTGGTGATGGGAGGGGGGCTAAAGT
>NC_051447.1:3592284-3599073 GCF_001649575.2 Kryptolebias marmoratus | reverse complement strand
GGGGGGGTTGGGGAGGGGGTGCTATTACACTTGCATTATTGAAAGTTTCTGCATCACAGCGCGCCTTCTCTTCCAACAGTCTGTCTGCAGCTCGGAGAGGCGGTGTGCTGCTTCAGTTCATTCAGTCTTTAAAAAACAAACAAACAAACATTCTGTTTCATCCCGACACAAAGCGTCCCCTCCTCTGGATTAAGACAGTCATTGGTTCAGTAAGACTTCTGACAGGAGAACGTCTGCAGGCTACAAGTGATCCCTTGTGGCAGTGGCGGATCTAGAGAGTTCTTTTCTTTTCTTTTTTTTTCTTAGGGTGGCGGCGGTGTGGCGCCAGGTTCCAGCAGGAAAACTTTAACGTTCGGACTTAAATTTAGACGCTCAGGTTATCTGTCTACGAATTCACACACATTACGTTCGCTGAGTGCTCACATTAGATGGTAAACCTGTCTCTCCTGGTGAAACTTCCTGCTTCGTTTGCAAGTAAAAGGTGTGTGCATCTAAACCAGAGCGCTCTGTGAATACTTTCCTGACTTCCAAACATTGTGCAAAAATGTAGAAAAATATATTAACTAGCCTACAAACAGGGTGGCAGATACTTGGGGCAGCTGCCACTCCATGCCACCCCCTAGAACCGCCACTGCCTTGTGGACATCCGAAAGTTTTGCATCTTTTTAAGACTCACAGATTTGACGCTTGAGCGCGCACCGAGCTCTAATTTGTTAAAAAGTCATTTCAGTCTCAGGGAATAACTGTAAACAAAAACACAAACGCAGAAAAATATAAATTAATGTAAGAAGAGTTTCTGGGTGGAGGGGGGTAGAACTCGGGAGTGTCTCACATGAAGAACTCGGCCTGTTTCCCGGACGGGTCTCTTGTGCTCGCGGGTCCACTGTAGGTCCGGCTGGCCAGCTTCTCGTACTTCTCCTTGTACAGATCCCGCTCCTTGGCCAGGCGCGCCACGTCCTGCTTCAGCTGCTCCACCTGGTTCTGCAGGGTGCACTTCTCCGTCTCCAGCATGTGCCTCTGCTGCACGCGCTTGAAGCGGCAGGACTGCGCGTAGCCGCGGTTCTTCAGGGTGCGCCTCTTCTGCTTCAGGCGGATCACCTCCTCCTTGCTGAAGCCCCGCAGCTGCCGGTTCAGCTCGCGCACCGTCATGCTGACCAGCTGCTCGTCCGAGAAGCGGTCCTCCAGGCGCGCGTGGTGGCCGTGGTGGTGGTGATGGTGGTGGTGGTGGGCTTGGTGGTGGTGCGCGGCCGAGGCCGCTGACAGGTCCTCCCCGACGTACTGCTGCCCGCGGAAGCCCTCGTAGGCCTGGTGGTGGTGGTGATGGTGGTGCGCGTTGCCGATCAGGGCCTCCACCGCGTCCTCCGGGGTCAGGTTGAGCGCCTCGGGGTTCAGGTGGTGCTGGTAGCTGGGGATCCAGTACAGGTCCTCCAGCTGAGGCTTTCCCGCGCTGCTGTGATTGTTGCCGCCGCCGTTGTTGCTGCCGTTCCCGCCGCCGCCGACGCCGCCCGGGAGGCCCGGGTTGGGCTGCGCGCCCGGGCTCGGGGCACAGAAGCTGGGCGAGGAAGGCACGGAGGAGCAGGGCGTGCTGATCGGGGTGGAGGACAGGGAGCCCGACGGAAGGCGGTGGCAGAAGCGCTCGGCCTCCAGCGGCTCCTTCTTCACCTCGAACTTCATCAGGTCGAAGTCGTTGACGTACTCGATGGCCAGAGGGCTGTTGGGCAGCTCCGCGCTCATGGCGAGGTCGGTGGCCATGTCAGTCCACGCGACAACTCCTGCCCTCACAGCCAAACCGACGGCGGGCGGTCCTCTGGGATACAGATTGCGGAGAGGAATAAAAACCCGGGCGGTGTATATATAGGCACGCGCCCGGTGCGTGGAGCTGCTGCAGGGCCAGTGGGTGGGAGGAGAAACTTATTAAGGACCACTTCTATATATAGTGGAGTGAATATACGTATGCATGGACTTGAGCGCGTCCACCTGCCAGTCCGTCTCTGCGCGCTGCTCTTGTTGACAACTTCTCCCAGGTCAGATGGACGCCGGGATACCAGGAGCCCCCGAGGCGGCTGAAACTCGAGACACCGACCTGTCCTGTCCTCGCTTCACCTCCGCAGCGCGCGCGCCTCCCTGTGATTTACTGTCCTTTTGTTTTGTTGTTAGAAGTTATTTCCAAGCATCTCCAGCCGCTCAGAACTTTACCACGAAGTCACCGCAGCAGGAGCCGGGAGGGAAAGTGTCGCACTGAGCCGCGCGCAGCCGTGCGTAAAGGTGTGCCAAAAGTCCCAGAAATCCAAAGCGGGATGTTTGTCAAAGTTCAGCTGAGTTTGAGGTGAAGCGTAAAGTTGCAGGTCTTACTCTCAGAGAGGCTGCTCTTCTGTTGTTCTGCTCAGTCCATATTGCTCACTCACGCGCTCCTGTGCGCCCCCCTCCTCCTCTACCGGCTCGCGCTTTTGACCTTTACGCGCTGATTGTGTGTAAATTTTTACGCAAGAGGTGAGAAATTCCACTTTGTTTAGTCTCCTGTGCCTCCTAAAGGCGTCCCACTGCTTCTCAGGGAAACCACGCAGTGACAGCCAGGCGCGCAGAGGCAGCCACTTATAAAGGCGCCCCCCTCCTCCTCCTCCCCCTCACACGCGTCCCACACCTCCGACCCCTCCCACACAGAGGTGCAGCGGGCCAATGGGAGGAGAGCGCAGCCGGAGCAACTTGGTCCTGTCGAGGAGAGCCGAGCGGAGCCGAGTGGAACCGAAGGCGGAGAGGAGAGCGCGCGCAGGGGTATGGAAGCCATGAGGGGAGAACAGGTGCAGCAGATTCCTCCCTCTAGTGACGGAGCAAAGGCTACTGCACGGCGGGGCCCGGAGGACCGAGAGCCGCGGGGCTTCTCCCCAGACTGGAACACAAAAACAGTTCTTACCGAATAAAAACGAGTAGTTACGTAACTGTTTTTATTTAGTAAGTAAATAGGGAGTAAAAAATAAGCCTTTTTACATGGATAGAGTTCAAGTTATATAGGCCTATCATAAAATTTCAATCATAGCAAATAAAAGCTATAATATGTAACATACTGTCTCCAAAAGGTGACCAGTTGTTGGGATTATTTCCTTAATGTTTTATTGGTTCAGGAGATATTTAGTTGGCTCTAATCTTTTAGCGCTCAGGATATGTTTTAGGGATAAGTCTCAGCTACTACCACTCCAACTTTTAGGTTTCTATCTGTAAAACTGGCTGAGTTTTTGCCATTTTTCTGTTTCCTTAAGGTCAGTTGGCTGTGGCAGCCATCTTAAATCGGACTGATTACAAGAACGAATTAGTTGTAGATTTATAGCCAATTATTACGTCCTGGAAGGTTCATTAAAATCGTGGTTCGTGAGATATTTTGTTGACAGACAGAGAATTAGTATCTCTAACCTTATACAGAAACATAAGAAAGAGAAATAAAGTTCAACTTTATCCAGAAGTTAAAACTTATAAGAAAAGTAAAAAGAAATAGAGGCAGGTCTTTTAAAAAAAGGTGAATAAATCCAACAAACAGCTGTGATGGAATCAAGTGATCAAATATCAAAAGTAAAACTCTTATTTCGATTAAAACATAAACAGTCTCAAGAATGAAGCCTCTCTTTGTGCTTTGGACTGTATCAAAAACAGCTTTTTATATCCACTTATCTCCTTTAAGGCCTCTGACACCACAAACCAGCAAATCTATCAATCACTGATCGATCCGAGGCCGCGTGCCCCCTCCTCTCCCCCTCTGACAGAGAGAAGACGAAGAAAAAAAAAAATCAATCTGCATTTCCTCGAGCCTGCGGGGAGCTGCGGCCGCGCGTGGGTTAAGTATGATTGGACAGTCCCGGCAGGTTTTCATTCGCAATTAACCACAAATTGCATCCCGACTCATCTCCACGGATCGACGGATAATTAAGCCTCCGCCGCGCGCGTCTCCATTCCGGACACATCTGTCTCTCTCTCTCTCTTCTTTTCTGGCTTTCAGGTGTGGGGGTGGTGGAGCAGGATGTCGATACTGCTGATAAGCATCAGGACTTAAAGAGGGACATCCCTGCGCCTCTTCAGTAGAGCAGAGCCTCCCCACACCACCCGGTGGAGCCGTCTCTGCCACAGACCCGCGGAAAAACAGGTGGCGGTAAGTTTAAGTTCAGAGCAGGAAAGCTGCAGCTGCCTAAAAATCTCAACAGTCACAACATAAAGAACCCATAACATACCTCTTCACTGTTTTCAAAACAGATAAGTGTTTTAAAGTGCACGTTTTTTAGAAATATGGAGTCAGGAAACAGAATCTGCACTACCACATATGGAGTGATGATGTCACAGCAACAGTTTCACTCTGGAGAAAGGCCTAGGTTGAAACCCCAGCTGGAGCTTCCTGCTGCTGGAGCCACAAACACGGAGTCCCGTTTAGACAGAAAAAAAAGCATGCCTCAGAATGAAAAACTTGCTTTCATCTCAACTCTGCCCACAAGGAGACTTCAGCAGCTTTTCCAAAGTGCAGAGAAAGTGTCCTTCAGCTTGGACAGTCTTCATCAGACGGCTGGTGAGGGGTAGCTGAGCTGGACTGTCGGGGAAAGTACAGATCTTCACTCCTCCATCCTGTAGCTACATGTTGATTCAACATGTCTCTGTTAGAATGATCTTATTTTTAAAATTTTGTCTTCAAAACAATCCGGAAAAAAAAAAAAAATCAGCTACAACTACATAGGTTAGAGTTGTAGCCGGCGTGTGACCGCTGCTTGGCGGCGGTCTGAGGCTCCGTGCTCCTGGGCTGCTGGTTCGAGCGCAGCCGGTTAGAGAACTCATTGTCTCCATCTAAGTGAGTGTCAGCATGGAGGAGAAAAGTGTCATCAGCAGTTTGGGAGGTGAACTTTGAAACATTGCAGTGTTTCTAACTTTAATTCCAGATCATCACGTATAAATTACAGCACAGACAGACTTTATGTGCCTGACTGGAGGTTTAGTCAGATGATGTGTTTGAGTAAAATATATAGTATTAATAAAATTGAACAGTGTTGTGCTTTGACAGCCACCGCAGTTAAAACTTAGTCTTAATGAGTTACTTTTCTGTCAGTTTCAGACTTTTATTTGCTTTCTGACAACAAAATCAATAAATTATGTTGTTGACAGGAGATGTATTGGGAATGTGGTGGTATTAATCTTCATCATAAGCTTATATTTAACCTGGAGACTTTGTATCACTACTTTGTTCTTCGATGGCCGGTTTGCTCGCGTCATCACTCTTCGGCAGCTTTCACCTGCGTGCTCAGCTGCCTTGTTCTGACATGGAAACGAATATTACTATCGTGAGTTATGACCTTTACACAATTTAAAAGTAAAAATGTGTAAAAATCATGTTATATGCCCTTTAACATCCAGTCCGAAGCAGCCATGAAATATTGCCCCCCCGCCTCCCTCCCGTCCGCTTCAAATCTGCTGGCAGGGATGAAAAAAAGGGCAGGAGATGAAGGAACGGAAATCATATCAAGGTATTTCAAGTTTAAATCATTAAAGGAGCTTTTTTTTTTGAGCTGGCCATCAAACTCCCAGCGAAGCATTCTGCATTGAAATGCTGCATTAAGAAGATCTGCCGTGGTCCATTCATTGTCGGGGGGAGGGGAGGGTCTGTGGCCGGCAGAGGGGAGTTTGGGACAGAAATGTTTGAAGTCAGGCTTTTCCATTGTGCTTTTGCATATTAGAACTTCGCTGCAGGTGCACTTCTACAGACTAAAGCAAAACGGACATCAGCAAGGTGGCCCGGATCCCGTCCAAAGAGCCCAGCTCCAGGAGGTGGCTCAGGGTTATCACGGGCCTGGGGGAGAGGGTTTTGTTACCGGCGTTAATGCTTCTGCAGAGGAATCAGCTTTAATTGTGCAACGGGATGAGATAAGTACGCATGTGCAACACTTGAGGATGAGGCAGTGAGAGATTAAGAAAAGGAAGGTTTTTGATCTAAAAGGAGCAAAAATAAATAAATAAAAATGTGATGAGCTGAGAGGGAAAATACGGGACTAGATCTGTTTTACCCCAACCAGGTTGTTGTGTTTTTAAGGTTCAGTTTTTGTCCAGAGACAGAGCTGATGAGCTGCAGGATGGATTCAGAAGAGAAGACCTCCAAACGACACAAAGTCTGTGTTTTTTTCTGCAGCAGATCATTAATAAAAAGTTCAGTTTGTCACATCTGTAACTTCAGTCAAACCTGATCTGTGGGGGTCTCAGAAACCTTTAAACCGAGCTAAAACTAAAGAAAAAATTCAAGAGCACCAAACACAGACACCGTCACAAGAAACCATCTTTAAATTCTTTAACTTGACTTTAATTGATTTGTAGTTTTTTAAATTTGTTTGTCCCACATGGCTTGGTGTTATGAGCTGAATAACAGTCTGGAAAGTTAAAGTGAGAAATGTTTTAGGATTGTAGTTCGGTGTATGATGAACAAATACACCAAACAGGTGTTAATGAGCCTAATTTTTAGTTGCAGATTGAAACAGTCATTACCTAAAACAACACGACTTAAAGGTGGGTGAAGAGCGAAACTGTTCCTGAAGACTGTTTTATCTCAGATTGTGCACCGTGGCAACAAGACAAACTTCTTCTATATTAGCAAAAGCAAATATTTGCTTCTCGTCCATCCATTTTCTTCCGTTTATCCGGGGTCGGGTCGCGGGGGTAGCAGCCATAGCAGGGAGACCCAGACTTCCCTCTCCCCAGCCACTTGGGCCAGCTCCTCCGGGGGAATCCCAAGGCGTTCCCAGGCCAGCCGAGAAACATAGTCCCTCCAGCGTGTCC